>NC_064418.1:2277500-2347500 GCF_023375975.1 Astyanax mexicanus | reverse complement strand
CTGTGGTTTCTTGAATACTGTGGATTATTGCCACACCTGTTCTCAATCAAGACATCACTTAAATAAAAGTGAAGTCCACCAAAAGATCCTTAAAAGCTGCACATCATGCCAAAATCCAAAGAAATCCAGGAACAATTGGAAAAGAAGGTAATTGAGATCTATCAGTCTGAAAAGGGTTATTAAGCCATTTCTCAAGCTCTGGGAATCCAGTGAACCACAGTGAGAGCCATCGTCCACAAATGGCGAAGACATGGAACAGTGGTGAACCTTCCCAGGAGTGGCCAAAAAAAATGACTGCAAGAGCGCAGTGACGACTCATCCAAGAGGTCACAAAAGACCCACAACAACATCCAAAGAACTGCAGGCCTTAATTGCCTCAGTTAAGGTCGGAGTTCATGCCTCCACCATCAGAAAGAGACTGCGTAAAAATGGCCGACATAGCTACAGAGTTTCTAGACGAAAACCACTGATGAGCAAAAAAGAACATTAAAGCTCCTTTCAATTTTTCCAGAACAATTTTTCAATTTTTCTTGATGATCCCCAAGACTTTTGGGAAAACATTCTGTGGACACTTTTTCACACCACTGTATATGTTTGAGTAAAATGAACATTGTTGTTTTGTTGAGATCTGAAAGAATCAAAACGTAAAGTAAACATATTGTACCTGTTACAAGTTAGAATAAGTTCTATTTTTCGCCAGTTTCAGTCTCTTTTAAAAGGGTCCGTTTAGGGGCTCTGTCACTTTTATGCAAATAAGCTGTTAAATAAGCATGCCATACCTCATGTTTACACTGAGTTCTGATTGTATACTATGTGTTAGTGGTATAAGAGGTATAGATTCCTCCTTCAGACGAAGCATGGTGCTCAACCAGCATGCAGCAATGGCGTTTCTTCAACTGATCTAGTGGGTGGGGCTCTGGTGGATGGATATGAATGAATAAATGTATGATTGGATAAATAATTAAGCCGAATAACATCACATTCACGAAGAAAACATCACGCAAACATCTGTAACAAAGCTAAAAGAGAGAAGATCATGATTCCACAGTTACTTAGGTTACTTGCAGAGGTACGAGATAATAGTTTATTTTTCCAGAACTAAACATGACTTTAAATTCTGTAAAACCTTAAAAAAAACCTGTGCAAATGGTCAAATAAGCTCACAGCATTTTGCGAAGACAAAAAGAGCAAAAATATAATAAAAAGAACTGAAAGACTTTTATCTGACTACAGATAAAAAAGTATCTACAAACTGTCCTATTTGCCAAAGTTGATGTTGCTAAGCTCTGACAACACAGCATAGAGTTTGCTTCAGGCCTTTAGTCTTCTCCATTATTTTTAAACTGTAAAAAGTGGAAATAAAAAAAGAATCTTTCTTAAAATATTAAAGAAATGTGTCGTCTTTAACTTTATACCCCTTTGAATCCAGGTCATCTTTTCCTTTCTCATCTATTGTTGAAAGCATGAGAATCTACAAACTGTATCTTCTAGATATATTGAAGATTGACACACATGCCAAGATACATTATTAAATAAAGCAGGGGGATGCATATGGATGCTTATGGATGCATTTATAATGCATTATATGACATGCATAATACGTTATAATGACTGTAATAAGGCTGTATAATAACTCATAAGTACTTACAACGGCATTTATAACACATTATAAACTACAAGTATAAGGGTTTATAAAGAAAGGGCTTATAATGCCTTATAGTATGTGTATGTGTATATAAGAACATTATACAATGTAGTGTTGCACCAAAATATACCAAACCTGTGTTATAGTGCATTACAACACTACATTGTACAATGTTCTTATGAACATATATTATAAGGCATTATAAGCCCTTTCTTTATAAGCCCTTATACTTGTAGTTTATAATGTGTTATGAATGTACTTATTATACAGGCTTTTTACTGTCATTATAAGGTATTATGCATGTCATATAATGCATTATGAATGCATTTATAATGCATTATGAATACAGGGCTCATAGGAAGTGTTACCCTTGGTGTAAAACTGACTTTACTCTCTTATCAGAGAAGATTTATTGATCAGAGTAAATAAATACAAGTCCAGTAATCATCTGCCCGCAGGACGATTTCAAGGTAGGAACATGTTTAACATTTTTTGGAAATGGGTGTACCAGTCTTCTAATTACAGGACGTTAACCAATGCAGACTCCGACACAGAACACCGGCGCTCGCTATTAATCACTCTTCATTAATTATAGAATAAATAATTACATTTCAAAGTATACTGCAAATGGTGTGATTAAAGCGGGCTAATTAATGGATTAATTGGTTTTATGTTAATTTGATTTTCTGTGGGGCGGACTGATTCTGCGGAGAATCATGTGGGGTTTAACGGAAAACCAGTGATGGGGTCGGATTGATGGAGTATAAAATGATAAAACATTGTAAAATGATAATGCACTCTCATAAAACCAACACTTTCAGATTATTTTCAGTTAGTTTAGTTATTCTGGACAGCATTTCCATGTGATTTTACCTGAACTCATTTTAATCTACACTGTAATTGCCTGAGATTTGTCATACACTGGATCATAATGCTGTCAATCAAATAGTTTCACTGTACATATGGTGGTTAAAACCATTTTTTTTTTTTATTCGATTCTATTGTGAAATTGCATTGGGTCCAGATGTCTCTGCAGGAATTAATATGACTGGAACTGACTCTTATGTGACTCTTTTTACGTGTCATTCTATTTTTTTTCTGAGAAACAAATACATTTTTAAATTATTAATGAAGAGAGCACTTCAGTTTCTGAATCAGTTTCTCTGATTTTGCTATTTATAGGTTTATGTTTGAGTAAAATGAACATTGTTGTTTTATTCTATAAACTACAGACAACATTTCTCCCAATTTCCAAATAAATAAAATAAAATATTGTCATTTAGAGCATTTATTTGCAGAAAATGAGAAATTGCTAAAATAACAAAAAAGATGCAGATCTTTCAGACCTCGAATAATGAAGGTCAAAGAAAACAAGTTCATATAATAATGAAGTTTTAAGAGCTCATAAATTAATATTTGGTGGAATAACCCTGTTTTTTTTTTTTTAATCACAGTTTTTTTCATGCATCTTGGCATCATGTTCTCCTCCTCCACCAGTCTTACACACTGCTTTTGGATAACTTTATGCTGCTTTACTCCTGGTGCAAAAATTCAAGCAGTTCAGTTCAGTTTGGTGGTTTGATGGTTTGTGATCATCCATCTTCCTCTTGATTATATTCCAGAGGTTTTCAATTTGGTAAAATCAAAGTATGTATGGTTTTACTTTAACCCATTCTATAGCACTATAGCAGAATTAAACTTAAATCAATAAAGCCAATATATAGGAAAAACGTGTGTGAATAGTTAAGTTGTCTGAAGGTTTTTCTCCAGATATTAGGCTGGAACCCTTCTAAATATGTCTTCTATCTCTATCTCTCTGTTTTTCTTTCACTTTTTCTCTCTCTGTCTCTCTGAACACAAATAAAACCATATAATTCACCATTTATCACTTTTACTAAACATGCTAATTGACAGGCAAAGGAGCTAATTGTCCTAAGTTACTGGAGAGGAACACGGCAAGAGGCATGAAGAATCAGCTGTCACTCAAAGCCCCACTTCCTCCGACCGCTCCAGAAATCTGTCTGGTCACAATCAGTAAAATGCCCATTTAACATTCAAATAATGCCCATCTAATAGCTGTCTATATTCCAGTTCAAAAGGCACATTTATCATGTCTGTTAAGCCCAGGGAATAGAGCGGTTAAATGAAGGGTTTGTCATTTGAATAGCAGCCTTCATATTAAGAGTAATGAAGTAGAGCGAGTCTCTGTTCAATGCTTGAATATCAAGAATTGCCATACAAATGAGTTTGCGATGCGTACATAATGGAAGCCCGACGGTTTCCCGAAATAGGCTCAACTACAACTTATTGAGCTGCGAAACTTCATGCATGTGAAAGAACGTCATTAAAAATCATATTTAAAAACTTCTACAGTTCAAAAAATACGTACCAGACCATTACAAATCAATTTGTCAACTCCTGAAATAACATTTATTAACCCTTAGACCCTTACAGACGGATTTCACGTCCAAAATCGTACCTTGTGTTCTCAGCTCAATTACTCAGGAATCCCTTCACACACAAACATAAACCATATATGGTTAAAAAGTGCGGTAAAGCTAAATCTTCACGTAACCCATTGAGAGAAAAACAACTTAAAAAGTGATGAGATCTCCTTCCCCAACCATTATTATTTACCTTTAGTGCTTCAAACACAATATTTATATGATGTTTCAAAAACCAAATAATATCAGTAAATATCAGACTCAAAAGTGCCCACAGAAAAAAAGTGTGAAACTACCTGCTTTCCTCAAACTAAAGCTAGGTATGGTGTGCGCACTACTTTATATACTGTATTTTTTTTTTTACTTGCACATTTATACCCATTTTTATTTATTTAGACTAAAAAGTTTCCATTTTTGTATATAGTTGTCTTTGTGTGTCCTGATTCTTTAAAAAAAGGCATAGGCTGCTCTGAGTATCAAGTTTTTAATAAGTTAACTACATGTATTCTAGAGGTGTGATTATTGATTATCAAGAAAAATAAATAAATCCGCCTGATGCTGTTTCTCCATGTATTTTGTTAAAGTAATAATTAATAAACCGTGTAATGAACTCAAATCATCAATATTCTTATGCTTTCTTTGCATTATTAACTTATATACACTCTAATATAACCATTTTTGAAAAGATATCTTAGGTGTGAATATATTTAAAGTCTATACATTCAAAAATAAGTTAAAAAGTTCCAGGGAAATTTTACAATTCTGCTTCCTTTTACATTTTAAATGATGATATTTTTGAGCAGCCGTATGTCTTCTGGAGTAAAAGAGATCAGGGCATGTGTCTGTCTGATATGATTACTGTGTTATAAGACCTGAAAGAGGAACTGACAACAAAAATGAAGTAAAAGCTCACCAAAACAGCCTAGAGTTCAAAGGGTTAAGCTTTTTTGTTCCAGCCTTCACAGACTTCATCACTCCCAGCGGTTCAACGATCCCAAATCAAGGACACAAATTGGAGTGTATAAAGAGGAATGACCTCATCCTGAAGACTTCTCTAAAGAATCCCGTTCAGCAGCACGCAAAGCAACAACAGAGCTACCTCACGCATTAATACTGCATCAGAGTGTGATCATTCTGTTACACAAGGCCCCAGCGCTAACCTGCTAAATGGAACTTAGCTATGCTCGACTTGGAAAAACATGTGATGTCATCAAGTAAAGCAAAGTATGATATCATGTCTGGGTCAGCATTGTGTAAGTGAGATGGAAATGAGGTCACTGCTTCTGGGGCTTTTTTTCTTGCTCAGCATAAGATCAGGTTGTACACCGGTGCCAATGGATATTCATTGGGGTGAAAATTGGCCTTCTGATTTATGGCGACATCACCATGTATTTTTTTCTCTTTTTTATCTAATTTTCTTCCCAAATTGAACAAGGCCAATTACCCAACCAACGCATAAGGTGATGCCAGACTCCGCTTTTTTTTTTTACTGCTGCTGCTGAAGCTGTAGCATTGCCGAGTAGCATCATCACATTGCGCTAACGCTCGGGAAAGGAAAGCAGCGCAGCGACTCGGTTCTGATACATCAGCTCACAGACGCAACCTTGTGCTGATCCACATCACCCTAGGAGTGATGAGGAGAAAAAAAAGCACAATCTACTGTGCCCACCCAAAGAGAGAGAGAGAGAGCAAGGCTGAGAGCAATTATGCTCTCTCTCTGGGCTCTGGCAGCTGATGGCAAGCTGCATGACCTGGATTCGAACCAGTGATCTCCTGATAATAGTGACATAGACTTAGAGTGACATAGAGGTTGTTGAAACTTTAATGAACGAGAGAGAAAAAAAAGAAATAAAATGCTTCTCTAATGAGCTTTTGTTTACATGCCTCCCCTGTCTTCTTGTTTTTCCACACCCATTCTTGAGCTGCCTCTCTCCTTATAAGGGCGTTTTTTTCTTCCCAGCTAAGTCACGGGGTATTGGTAGTGTATTGGATAACGACCTCGACGACACGGGTTCAAACCCGTGTAAGGAGCAGTGTGCTTATTTATTTATTATTTTTTCGTTTCTTCTTCTTTTTGGGTTTACCTGCTTTGAGATCAACTGTTCTGCAATTGGGTTCAACAACCGTCTGGGCTGGAGAGCTACTAGTCTGTAGCAGCACTCCTCCATCCAATTGCACTTCATTTTCCAATGGCTTGGAAAATATCTGCTGTACATTATATTACAAGGCATTACTACCCATAGTGGACAGCGCAGTGGGTGGTTAATAATCGTGAGCGGCAGCAAAAGTGAGCTTCCACGGTACATGGCAAAAATCATGGGACACTAGAGATAATACTCCCATTTCCTATGATATCTGGCATGTCAGTGTATGTAATGGCAGTGGGTTGAGACTTCGGTGAGACATGAGGAGCGTTAATTGCGACAGGGTCACCCATCCATCCATCACAACCATGCAGCCGAATTTCCTTCCAAAAGCCTAAAATCACAGTAACTAGGCTAGACCTCAAAACGCTATCCTTCACACTTCACTTCATGCTCCTCTTTCTTTACCTCTCTCTCTCTTTCTCTCTTTTTTCTTCCCTCACTCTTGTCATTCCTGTCTCTGCACGGTCAGGTGCTGTGTCCTAGAAATCGTGCCGGGAGGCCTGCCCTCTCCCTTTATTATCTGTCTTCCTCTGTCCCTGGGAGCAGTTCTAGGTGGACGCCTCTAAAATAACTCCCGGCTGAAGGGCGTCTTCTGTATATCTGCGAGAGTGACGTCCTCGCCGCGTCTGCGCACAGGTGAAATAACCGCCGACTTCCTTTTAATGAGACTAATATAGAAATTAAATTAACTTTGGAGTTCAAATAACCCGGTACAAGCCCAGAGAGACGGAAAAGATCACAGGCTCATCCGATGATGAATGCCTAACCTTTAGCACCGCCTCCTTCCTCCTGAGATTAATGACCTCAGGCATATATTAGCTCCGCAAAAAGAAAGGAAGACAGAAGAACAAGTCATCTATAATCTACTAAAGTATCGAGAAAAAAAAAATCTCCTTTCTTTTTGTTTTGATCTCCTGCTGATCAGCCAATCGAGGAACAAAACGTGGCCCAGGAAAGGTGTGGACCCCATTAAAAAAGCAATGCCTTCTGAAATGTCCAAGTCATTAACTGAGCTCTTTTATCTCCACTAAACAATTAAGCTCTCGTCCCACAGCGTCTGTCTCCGTCTCCACCTGTCTCACAAATTTAGGAGGGAAAAGTAAAATTGTGAGCGTCAGTCCTTACATTGCGCTCAGCATTATTTTAGCTCAGCAGATCATTCCAGCTTATGTAGAGAAAATGGCCATTTAGTCTCTTTTATTAGAAATTTATGATTAAATGAATATTCTCTCTTCTTTTTATTCAGCGAGAGCCAACACACTCAGCTCTTCACTTAGCGAAATCGTTTGTGTTAAAAGTTTAAATAAGTCTATCAAATAACTAAAGCGTGTGCAGAGGAACTTGTGCTAACATTATATAAAATTATATAAAATGTATAAACTGTATTATATAAAACGTAACCTGGAAAATGTTGCATTTTTGTTGCATTCACATCCAGGCTTAAACCTAAGTGGTTGCTATGGGTTTATGAAGTTATTGCTACAGTAGATGGTTGTTTTGGTGCTGCTCGGTGGTTGCTAGGATTTTTCAGTTGGTTGCTATGGTCTTGCTAATTGGCTGATAAAAGGTTACTAAGTTATTTCTTAGATGGTTGCAATGACATTCCAAGTGGTTGCTATGTTTCTTCAAGTGTTACTATAGTGTTTCTAACTGATTAATAAAATGTTAATAAGTGATTGCTTAGATGGTTGTAGTGACTTTCCAAGTGGTTGCTATGCTTCTCCAAGTGAAGCTTTTGCACAGATCTAACATATATGCTAACTGGTTGCAAGATATGTATATGTAGCTCTACTCATCCCTATATGTTTTAATATTAAAACAACCCATTCGTTAATTTATTCCTTTCATTTTTATGCTCAAAAATGTCTTTCCATTTGCTGGTTGCTATGCTTCTCCAAGTGGTTGATATAGTGTTTCTCACTGGTGTTGCTAAGTGGTTAATAAGATGTGTAAATAAAAAGTGATTGATAAATGGTTGCTATAGTGTTGCTATAATATTTCTGTGGTTCATTCCAAATAATTTATATTCATAAACTTTTAAGAGTTCAGAAATCAATGTTTGGTGGAATAACCCTGGTCCTCCACCAGTCTTACACACTGCTTTTGGATAACTTTATGCTGCTTTACTCCAGGTGCAAAAAATTTAAGCAGTTCAGTTTGGTGGTTTGATGGTTTGTGATCATCCATCTTCCTCTTGATTATATTCCAGAGGTTTTCAATTTGGTAAAATCAAAGAAACTCATCCTCAAGTTATTCTTAAGTGGTCTCTCTCTATATATTTTTAGAGCTGTATATTATTATTGTCAGTATGTACCTTTTGATGTAGAGCACCTGCAGAAAATACATCAAACTGAGATGAGGAGAGGCAGCTAAAAGAAATGCAGTTCACTGCTGTGTATCTGTGGGTTCTGAGATGATGTGAATAACAGGATCAGATGTTCTGCAGAGTGCTAGAGCAAACAGCATGACTTTAGCTGAAGTTGTGTTTACACTGAGCAAAAGAACATCAAAGCAATTAGCGATACAGTAGCTAGCTACACATTAGCTATTACTCTGAGCCAAGCGGGGTCCCCAGGGCCCTCCCTCAACCCTGCACTCAACGCCAAAACGTCTGATGCTGGAGCTTCAGTTAATATAATATTCTGGATGCTGCTGCTGCCGCATGCCAGAGTGCATTAGAGGGGACAAAAATCTCTTCATGTGGAGACAGGAGCAGAAAGCCTGAGGGACTTGACCACACAGGTGATTGACAGTTCCACACAGTCTATAGGTGATCCTTGACCTCAACTTGAACCTTAAAGTGTGATATATATTAAAACTAGTATATACAATTTTATAAACATGTATTTTCCAATTCTCGACAGTTCTTACACTGTAATGAAATGTTTGTGAAATTATGGACCTTCTAAACATTCACGTCAGTAGTGAATGTAGTGCAAAAAAAAGATCTAGCATATATGCTAACTGGTTGCAATATATGTATATGTAGCTCTACTCATCCCTATATGTTTTAATATTAAAACAACCCATTCATTCGTGTATTCATTTCATTTTTATGCTCAAAAATGTCTTTCCATTTTGAGCATTTAAGTCCAACAGTCAGTTTTCTCTATGCTAATATTTATTTACCCCCCCCCCCCCCCCCCCCAAAAAGAAACAAATAAGAGAGCACTTAAAAATGATGAGTTTTTAATTTTACCAAATTGAAAACCTCTGGAATATAATCAAGAGGAAGATGGATGATCACAAACCATCAAACCACCAAACTGAACTGCTTGAATTTTTGCACCAGGAGTAAAGCAGCATAAAGTTATCCAAAAGCAGTGTGTAAGACTGGTGGAGGAGAAGAACATGATGCCAAGATGCATTAAAAAACTGTTATTAAAAATCAGAGTTATTCTACTAAATATTGATTTCTGAACTCTTAAAACTTTATGAATATAAACTTGTTTTTGTCTTTGCATTATTATTTGAGATCTGAAAGCTCTGCATACACTGCAAAAAATCCATTGGCAAAAACTAGACAAAATATATGCAAATTAAGACAAATATAAGTATATTAAGCATAAAAATCTCCCAATGGGGTATTTTCTTTCTGCCAATAAAATTTTCTTATTAGTTTCTTAAAAAAAGCAATGGCAAAGTCTTAAAATGAGTGAAGTAACACCTAAATTAAGCAAAAAGTCTCTGTTTTTGGACATAAGAATCAGAATAACTTGATTGCTGTTTGATTGTGCTTATTTTCAGTTCAAATTACTTAAAATAAGGTACAAATTCTAAGTAAGAATGATTAAGAGAAATATATCACTAAAATAAGCAAAATAATATAACACTTACACAATGCTTAGTAAGACGAAAATTCTTATCAGAGAAGAAAAGGAGATTTATTGCCTTAAATTTAGAAAATTTCACTTGCTAAGATTTAGTGTTTTGCAGTGTATTCTTTTTGCTATTTCAGCCATTTCTCATTTTCTGCAAATAAAATAAATGCTCTAAATGAGAATATTTTTATTTGGAATCTGGGAGAAATGTTGTAGCATTGCTACAACCCACAGCCCATAGACACATTATATTTGAGGAGGCATTACAGGTGAGCATATTTCATATTTTGAACAGTACCTATCTTCTGTTCATCATTTCCTGCCCTCTTGAGACACGCTTCATTACACAAAGTTCACAGCTAAACAATGACAGACATTTTTAACAAACCTCTAATCAGAGTCAACAACTCCTAATTACATTTATTCAATTCATTTATCTGCGCTTCAGCTTCTTGAACAGCCATGCAGTGTTCTCATAAAGGTTAATTTTGAGATGAAGATTAATGTGTGTGTGTGTGTGTGTGTGTGTGTGTGCGGTGTGAATAACTGAGAACAGTCCCAGAAAGGTCATCAGTTGGCTCATGGCTTCATAATGAATTATAGAGCGTAGAAAACAATGCTTCATCCCTCAGACTAACAGCAGCAGAATTACTGCGTGGCATTCGGCTGCTTTTACACACAAAAGCGTCGGGTAAGACTTGTGCTCCAGTGTCTCACTATTGTGTGAACTGACATCCACCGTCACCACAACTGCTTTGTGTGACTTCGCTTGATGAGCTAGCTGTGATAGCCAGCTTTCTACAGTGGGGAAACACCTGCTTTATATATTTACAGTAGCACCCATGCAGCTGCTGTGATATTAGATCATTATCATGATAGGGATAAGCTGAATGTTTGGCAACCAAAGTAAATTGGCTGAAAATGAAAGAATAGGTTTGTTTATTTAAAGGTCTCATTCCGCTAAAATTCATTTTTTCTTGTTCTTTGTGAAATACTATAGGTCTCTCTGATTTGTATATGATGCTGCAAATGAAACTGTTTTTCAGCCTTCATTGTCTGCAGTAACTACAAAAAAGAAAATCCTCAGAAATACAAGTTGATCAGAGAGATGTTAGGGTGTCAACGGCAACCAGTGACTACATGGCCACGCCCACCTCGGCTCAGGACCGCCCACGGGGCTACAGCATTAGGAGCTTTAGCTAAGGTGGAGCTAACAGCTCTGTTTACTCTGTTTATAGAGCAAGTAAGCATTTGCTACCTTGTGTAAGAAACTATAGGTTTAAATCGGATCTCCGGTTGATTCTGCTTTTTACAGAGACCTTAAATAAACACTAGGAGAGCACAGTTTGACAAGGCAGCTCAATTCGACAGAACACCGGTCAATATGGGCGACATTCGGGTCAGATTTTATGATATAGGGCCGACTCTGGGGCTTTGACGTGGTTTACTACCTCATTCCCACACCTTAAATATTAGGTTCCCATGCATTAGGATCTTGTTCTCATGCCTTAATTATCTTATTCACACACATTAGGATCTTGTGTACATGCCTTAATAAGTCATGGCCACTGTCTAATTATCTCATTCCCATACAATAATTATCTCATTCCCACACATTAGTATCGCATTTCCACACATTAATTATCCCATTCCCACACATTAGGATCTCGTTCCCACACCTTTATTATCTTGTTCCCACACCTTTATTATCTTGTTCTCATGCATTAGGATCTCACTTCCACACTTTTTATTATCTCTTACTCATGCCTTAATTATCTTGTTCCCACACATTAGCATCTTGCTTCAACACTTTTATTATCTAATCCCCATGCTTAAATTATCTCACTTCCACACATTAGAATCTCGTTCTCATGCCTTAATTATTTCGTTCCCACGCATTAGGTTCTCATTCCCATGCTTTCATAAGTCATCGACATGCCATAGGATCGTATTCCAAATTCAAAAACATTAGCTAAGCTAGTTTAGCGTTATTATTTATTGCTTTACCAAAAGTCTGGCTGCTTTTCTCTGTGTGTAAATTTCACACACTCGCTTGTGACTTGTGTAGCACTGCTGAGGTATATTTACGACTGGAATAGCACTGCTAAAGTAGATTCCTGATTAGAATTAAAGCACTAATCGCTGAGGTTAATGTATCGTGCTTTGTTGGTGTGTTTATTCGGGTATTATTGTGCATGTTTGCCATTTAAGCAAATATATGTTTAATTTTTCCGGCCGAAAAAGTTCATCTCGGTGCATCTCTACGTTACGGCGAGGACGTGAGCGCACTGATTACCCTGTAGTGCCCATAAACAACCGTTCCCTGCACAATTATATAAATGCAATACACTATTTATACCGAGGCACAAAGCGAAGCGCCCCACATATATTAATGATTATCTCGAGCCGTTACGAGTCGAGAGCGCTGAAAAGACTGTGACGGATAAATATGGAACTAGATAAATCAATCGATAACATGCAATAAAACAGTAATAAAATCAGTGAATAAATAAAACAGTGCAACCGTATTTGGAGAAAAAATATAAGCCCCTCCCCTTTCCTTCAATCATTTATGTAACAAGCTGAATGAACACAGGGAATCTAGTTCATTCTCTTCTGCCCTATTTCTCTCTCTTTCTCTCTCTCTCTCTCTCTCTCTCTCTCTCCTCATCAATAATGCAGCAGGTGCTGAGGCTGCCTGGAGCAGAAAAAAAACGAGGGGAAAAAACACAGGAGAAGTTATAAGCTCGCCTCAGTCCTCTCCATGCACTTTTATATAAGCGGCTCAGGCTACTTCCAGTGTTAGCTATTAGCTGCTGTTGTCATGCGAACCATGTGAACTCGGGACCTAACCTTAACCTTAGAGTCATGACTCACGATGGATCGGTATGTATATGGCTGAACTTTCACAAAAAACAGGCATTAAACCAAATAAACGTCAATATAAAGCAGAAAAAATACTGTATACTGTAAAATACTGGCATTTTATGATCAACTGGGTGTGTAGGGTAGCCTAGACTCTTTCTTTGGGAAATCTGAGATCAGTTTCACTGTAGATTTAAAAAATCACTTTCAATAGAACCTGCCTGACAACATAAAACAGGATAAAGGATCTCAAAAAGCATCACATTATGCTGAGATCTAAAAAGAAAACAAGAAAACAAAGTCATTGAATCTTCATCTATCAGTCTGAAAAAGGTTACAAAATTATTTCCAAAGCTTTAGGACTCCAATGAACCCCAGTGAGAGCTTCCAGGAGTGACTGTCCTGCTGAAATTACTATAAAAGGGCATGGACAACTCATCCAGGAGGTCACAAAAGAACCCAGGACAACATCTAAAGAACTGCAGACCTCACCTGCCTGCAGAGCCAATATTACACGTTATAGCAAGTGTATTATCTGTTTGGTCATAAACACTCTGCTGTTTGGCTTGTAAGCGCTGCATCGTTGCTAGGTTACCTGTATGTTGCGGAGTAATACATGAGGCACTTCGGTTACAGTGCATTACCAGCTGATAACGGCACTCATAGACGCCTCTCAGCCAATCACATAACAATGTTAAATGAAAATTATATTTTTTTCTTGAAATAAGATGTTAAAATCAGAATGTTAGTAAAATACATGTGGCTTGTTTCAGTCATTTCAAACTCAAAAGTGAGAACAGAGAGAGATAATGAACAAAAATAAATGACAAATCCATAACATGTCACCCCTGGCTTATGTGGAGGGATAAGTAAAGAGCACATTGGGAGAGAAGAAGAGAGAGAGAGAGAGAGAGAGAGAGAGACAGGAGGAGATGAAGGGAAAGGTAGGCTAATGATGAAGTATACTGTCTCCAAGCCTGTTTCTCTCCGGCCGAGAGACTCGATGTTGTGTGTGTTATTACTCTCTCTCTCTCTCTCTCTCTCTCTCTCTCTCTCTCCTCCTGTGGGTTTGTCTCTGTTATTTTAGGACATGAAATCATCTCTTTTGTTTGGTAAATTGCCGTCTCTAATGAGTGACGAGGACAGAAAATAATCAAATGTGTCTCTTATTAATAGTAAGAGCCTTCCTAATCAAAATTTCATGACCTACAAGTGACCTTTATGTTACTACATACATATATCATCTACATACTGAATCATGAAATTTCAGATGGTTGTACGCTCTACACTACACAACTTTTATAGAATTGAATACCTTTAGCACTTATTATTGGAACTCAAAATTGATTTATTAAGCTTGTTGACCCTTGACCTACATTCACACAGGTGAATCCAGTTATGAGAAAGGGTTAAGGTTCCAATTGCAAGTTTTTCTCCTTTTTTGCTTTTTTATCTGAAGAGCGGCACCATGGGAGCCTCAAAACAAAACTCTCAAATGACCTGAAAACAAAGATTGTTCAACATCATGGTTTAATTAGAGGAAGGATATAAAAAGCTCAGTAATCTCAGAGATTTCAGCTGCAGTTTCCACTGTGAGGAACAGAGCAGGTTTAGGTAAGGGGTAGTAAGTGAAGTTAGGTTTAGGTTGAGGGATAGTTTGTTGGTTAAGTTTAAGATCAGGTTTAGGGCTAAACTGTAGATTATGTTTAGGTTTACATTGTGTCGTAGTAGGTTAAATTCTGGTTTAGGTTAAGTTTTAGTTTGCTGGTTAAGTTTAAGTTCAGGTTTAGATTGAGTTTAGGTTTACGTTGTGAGGTAGTAGGTTCAATTCTGGTTTAGGTTAAGGAGTAGTTTGTTGGTTAAATTTAAGTTCAGGTTTAGTGCTAAACTGTAGGTTAAGTTCAGGTTTAAGGTCTGGGGTAGTAGTTCAAGTTCTGGTTTAGGTTAAGGGGTTGTTTGTTGCTTAAGTTTAAGTCCAGGTTTAAGGCTAAAGAGTAGGTTAGTTTAGGGTTAGGTTTGGAGTTAAACTGTAGGTTAAAATTTGGGTTCTGGAGTAGTAGATTTAGGTTTAAATGCATAAATTTAAGCTTAGGTTGAGGGGTAGTAGGTTAAGTTCCGGTTTAGGTTGTAATAGGCTTAGTTTAGGTTTAGGTCAAGGTGCAGTAGGTTAAGTTCCTGTGCAGTAGGTTAAGTTAAGGTTTAGATTGTGGTGCAGTAGATTAAGTTTAGGTTTAGATTGAGGTGCAGTAGGTTAAGTTTAGGTTTAGGTTGGGGGGGGCAATAGGTTAAGCTCTGGCTTAGGTTGAGGTGTGGTAGGTTTAGTTTAGGTTTACATTGTAAGGTAGTAGGCTAAGTGCCGGTTTAGCTTGAGGGGTTGTTTGTTGGTTAAATTTAAGTTCAAGTTTAGGGCTAAAGTGTAGGTTAAGTTTAGGTTTACATTGTGGGCTAGAAGGTTAAGCCCTGGTTTAGGTTAAGAAGTAGAAGGTTTAGTTTAGGTTTAGTTTGAGGTTTAGGGCTGAAAAGTTGATTAAATTTAGGTTCAGGTTCTGAAGTAGTAGTTTTAGGTGCATAAGGTTAAGTTCCTGTTAAATTTGACAATAGTAGGTTAAGTTCTGGTTTAGGCTGAGGGTTTGTAGGTTTAGTTTAGGTTTAGATTGGGATTTAGACTCAATTTATTACAATACATTGGTTGCTTTAAAAAAAATCATCTGCTCAAATTATTTCATTTCTGGTAGTCTGGGTTGCGTCAGTAATCTTTCACAGCATATCATACTGTAAAGTAGATCAGATCAGTGACTGTACTCGTCTGTTTCATCATCATTATGGATTCTATATGTCTGTGGTTTTTTTTTAGTATCTTGTCTCTGAAATGTTTGTTATGAGCATTGGGGTGATTATGGGAGTTGGGTTGGAGTGGCCTAGATCATTGGGATTTTTTATATGTGGCGAGTTCGTCCTGCCATCCTGCTAGACTGAGAGAGAGAGGGAGAGAGAGAGAGAGAGAGAGAGAGAGAGAGAGAGAGAGAGGAGGAGAATAAAATGAAGCTTATTTATGCCTCAGACTGCAGCAGAGGCAAAAACGAGAGGAGTGTTATTGATAGTCTTTGCTTAGTCAAATGAATGTTAGAGGAGGAGAGCATGTGTGTGTGTGTGTGTGTGTGTGTGTGTGTGTGTGTGTGTGTGTGTGTGTGTTTGAGGGCGAGTACGCCTGATGTGCATTAATGCACATTATACTTCCATACTTACATTGTGGAGCTTTGTGCATAGTGACATATCATTATGATAAATCAGCTCTGTGGAAGCAAGATGGACTACAACAACAGAGACACTTGATTTCTGCCTTTGCCACACACACACACACACACACACACACAAGAACACACATACACAAGCACAGGAACACACACACATACATACAGTACACACACTCAATCTGGCCTCCGTGCACCACTGTAATGCATTACCAGGAAAACACAAGCACAAACACACACACAAACACACACACGGACAAATGGGTAATTTCCATATAGATCTGAATACATACATTAGTAATGGCTGAGATCAGTAGATCAGTGTGTTCTAAAGCATGGCTCTATAGGTACAGTGGTGGAGCTGTTATGAATACAGTCCTCTGTGTAATCTATCAGTGCTATGCTTAAACTGCAGCGCGTCTCTGTGGGGGCCAGCAGTGTGTCAGGATGACAAATGCAGACTTTTACTACTCATCAAGTAACGCTAATGCTCTCCAAAAAGAGCTTAGAGACTGCTTGCCTCTCTCTCTCTCTCTCTCTCTCTCTCTCTCGTTTTTTTGTGGTTTTATACCTCTGTCTCTCTCTTTAAATCCCTGCACTTAAAAAAATCTCTAATTTAGATAATCACTGCTTACTGTATGTTTGACATATGTCCCATGCAAAGCTCCCTCTGTGCTTAGTTGGCTTCTTATTCCTTACATAAATACAGTAGCATATGCTTCCTATACACTATACACTGTGCAGTAACATGTAAGTGAGTGAATTAAAGAGCCTCTAAAACCCTAAATCATATTTTTATATCATTAATAGCTGAAATGTGTTTCTTTAAATGAATGAAACATACCAGTCCTGCTTAATTTCTTTTTTTTTTTATTAAAAATTAAAATTAAAAAAATATTTTATTGTGGTAGTTTCCTTAAGTGAATTTAAAACCTCTGTTAAGAGTTCTGTGATGGAAACACGCAATCGCTGCTCTTAAATCTCTAAAATGTATTTTCTCTCTATTTTGTACATTCATGTTGCTTTTTTTTTCATGTAAACACTTTGTTGTGATTTTCTGTAACTGAAAACGGAGTGCCGTCTTGACCAGGTCTCCAACAAAAAAGAGATTTTGATCTCAATAGACTTCCTGTTTAAATAAAGTTTAAAAAATAATTAGCATCAGCTGCTAGAGCCCAGAGACAGCACAATTGCTCTCAGCCTTGCTCTCTCTCTAGGTGGGTACAGTAGATGGCGCTCTTTCTTTCTCCTCATCACTCCTAGGGTGATGTGGATCAGCACAAGGCTGCGTCTGTGAGCTGATGTATCAGAACCGAGTCGCTGCGCTTTCTTCTGAGCGTTAGCGCTGTGATGCTACTCTGCAATGTGAACAATGAAAAGTTTGAAAAGAGGCGGAGTCTGACTTCATATGTGTCGGAGGAGGCGTGTGCTAGTCTTCTTCACCCTCCTTCTATTGTAGCATCACTAGTGATAAGGGAGTCCTAATAAGACCAGACACTGTGCACCTCCTAGTCCTGATTAAGCAACGGTTAAGCAAATGAAAAAAGTAACTGTACTCGGTCTAACAAGTCCGCGCTGATGTGGAACAGTTTGGTGCACTCTTAGTAAAACCCGCCATTTAATGCATGATTGATTTTTTTCCCTGAGTTTAGATCCAATTCTCAGTCAGGCCAAGTCTGTGCTAGTTAGCTCTAGACTGCAGATTAGAGAGGCGAGTAGTATTTGAAGGGCACAGACTCAGATTTTTGGCCTCCTGATCTAATTTCAGACCAGTCAAAGCATATCAACAGTATTTCTCCTGGTTTCACTTTTAAATTAGTCACAATAAGTCAACTTAAGAGCACGGACAAATAGTTACGAGAGGTGAACAGATTGCAAAATTAATTCTGTGAAAATTCATGAATATTATAGAGATATTTCCTGCAACAGATGGAATTCATGAATTTCCACAGAATTAATTTTGCAATCTGTTCCCCTATCCTACCTTTTCATTCATGCTCATGGCAGCGCCCAGAGAAATACCTCAAGGTGCTGTGTATATAGTTAAAATCAACAAACTACCTGTGCACTTTTAAAGTTCTCAGTGTACAAAAACATAATGGTGTAAAAATAGTGATTTCTTTGCATGAGTAATTTTAATGCCCATATCTCTAGCATTGTAATTCTATTGGGAGCATTGTCTAAAAGTGCTGTATTTAGGAATGCATGCAGGTGCGCTATTCGATAAAACTCTATGCTCACTATGTCCCAAGTTTATTTATCTATTATGTAGCGTAGCCTCCACAGCATGCTGCGCTACTCACCTCCAGTCTGTATAAAAACTACACCCACAACATTAACAACAGCTGTTTTTCTCATTTCAGTTGTTTTTGGGGACAGTTTCACATTTTGAACTGGTTTACTAAAATAAAGTAACTTTTCAATAATATTCTATTATTTTTAGATTTCTACTAGTACCTGTAGTAGTGGTTATTAATAGTTAACCCTATTCAAATGTAAGATTTTTACCCAAAAGGTCTTGGGTCTTATTTGGCAAATGACAGCTTTCTGTTGCACTTTTTATGCAAGTGTTGTAACTGCTTATTAATGTTTTTTAAGTAATATACAACCTAAATAATAACCTCTAATAAGCTCATTTATAAAGCTTATATAAACACTTTATAAAGGTAGTCTTATTTTAGAGTAATACCACCTAGAAAATGTACACCCTGCGTAAGGCGTGGCACGATGTTCACTGCTATCTTCCACCCTGTCAGCAGTCTATTTTCATGCCTTGTGCCCGCTCTGTTAAAATAGCACAGGAGTTTAGGAATAAATCTACACTGATGGTTTGGCGTGGTGGTCTGGAAGTGAGGTGTGTTATTTTGGCAGGAGAAAACACAGGTGCGCCACTGACTGATTAAAACCCTGACAAAAGTCAACAGTCATATCTTTGCTGTGCAATCCTATCTTAGCCATACAGGAGCACTGTGTACACCCCCCGCTCGTTACACACATACAAATAAACATATGGCAAAGTGAAAATCCAGATTTTAACTTAACAATAAAGAGAATAAAGAATAAATTAACATTACTGTTCCCTTAAATGAGCCGCTGGTGTACCTTCACAGCATGAACATGCAGGTCAGTATCCTCTGCTGTTGAAATACAAACGTGCCAAAGTCAGAGCTCACCTGACTCTTAAAGGGAATGTGAGGCAAGTGACACACTGATTGGTTTATTTCATGTTACGCCCAAAATTAACCACACCCATGATTAATTAAGAGAATTAGTACATGCCTTTTGCGCATTTTAAGCTGCACAGGCATATTTTTTGCACCCTTATGATACCAAAGACACATCAACACGCCCCTAAATCCAGCTGCTTGATGCTTAATTGACCAATGCGCTATATATCACTAAAATAGGGCCCATAAAATAAAATAAGGGCCCATAAAATTAAAAAAGAGTGTATCTAAGCCTTTACCAATTAGCCATGCAATTAATAATACATTGTATTCTGTATTCACATTGGTACTTTCTCAATTCAACAGAATATACTATATACTATATACTGTATGTTAATGCCAGGTGTGAAACAAAAGGACCAAAATCTAGTGAGTACAAGTCATTAAAACACAACTGTAATGCAGCTATGGCTCATTTATTAGTAATAGGCGTCACCTATCTATACAGTACTATACTGTACATCACGGCAGGCCTCGCGTTTCTTATGCTAATATCGTATACTGTACAGAACAAGCGAGTTAGATCCATATTCAAATCAGTGCATTTATTCCACTACTACGTACTCTTATTATAACCTCCCTCCATCGGTCCACTTGTAAAGGAAAATAAGAGATGGCGGATTGATTTCTGAATCAGGAGAGAGTGATGCAGTATTGGCTGTGTATAGTCATCCACCCCCTCTCTCTCTGATGTGTTTAGTGTGATGCGAGAGTGAGTGTGTGAGTGTGTGTGTGTGTGTGTGTGTGCATCTCTAGTAGAGCAGCACAGAGGAAAAGTGGGTCACATCCAGCTCCTGTGCCTCAAGACTAAGACCACATCGCTTACGTGCGCTCGCATACGCACACCATCCTCACGCAAGCACCTATTTAATCGCACTGATGAGGAAAAAAAAAACATACACAAACGCACACACACCCTCACACACACACAGAGAGACACACAATAACGCTATCTGACGTAATCCTCAAAAGAAAGCAGACAATTCATGGTTTGAAAGCGAGGAGCATGCAGCATTCCCACTGAGAATTAATGCTGTACAGCAGTGAGCCGGAGCACTTTCCTCTGCTCTAACCGGCTCTGTCTTATTATGTCTGTAGCTGGGAGCAGGCTGATGTATCCCCCTCTTCCTCTTCTCCTCCTTCTTCTTCTTCTTCCAGCTCAGAGTGAGCAAGGCTCTGAGGATCTCCTGAGTTTCAGACAACCACAGCATGTTTATGCATCCACAGCATCCACCATATCCACCATTTAGAGCCATGCTGTATGTTTAAGCACGTAAGGAGCTGCATAGAATGAGCCACTAGTCGACATCAGGGAAGCAAAAGCCATTTGGGTGGCCTAAATGCACAAATACACAATAATTCACTATGCCAAATTATAGTTTATGCCAAAAATGTGCATTTTTCCTAGGTTTGACCTCCAACTCCTCTTAAATGCTACAATAATAAAACTTGTATACTTGTGTCATTATTGTACAGAAAGGCTTCTTTAAAAATGTAATGGTGTCATTTTATAAAAGCTTGATTTGCTGGTTTTAGAGAACTCGAAAATCTGCTTTATGCTAAACCAAATAAACATTTTTCCTAGGTTTGACCTCCAATTACTTTAAAATGCTACAATAATATAACTTTACAATAATATTTATGTCATTACTAGTATAAAATAGAAAGGTAGTAGAAAGAGTACTTCAAAAAAATGGTGTCATTTGATAACAGTTTGATTTGCTGGTTTAATAGAACTGAAAATCTGCTTAATGCAAAATCGAATAGAATATTTTTCTAAGTTTGACCTCCCATTACTCCAAAACGCTACAGTAATATCCCTTGATACTTGTCATTAATAGTATAGAAAGGCTTCAAGACACCTTCAAGACATCAGTGATGTCATAACTCTTTGATTTTATTATTTTATAGAAGTCTAAATTCTGGTCTATATACAAATATATTAAATAGGCATTTTGTTTTTTTTTTTTCAAATTTTGCCATTTCATTAATCCAAATTTCTATAGTATATTATAAATATATTACTAATTAGAAACTTACATGATTAATACTATAGGATGTGCTTTTTTTCATATATTCATTGTTTCATTTTACAGTACTTTGATTTTCTTTTTCAATAAGATTTTTAAATTGTTGCAAAAGGAAGACCCTCTAACAGAATATCATGATGTTTCAATTACATTTCATTTGTTTGACATTTAAATATCTTCTGTGAGAGATGAGATAGTTACTCTAGCAAAAGCAGAATAAACTACTTACTTACTACTAACCTTTGTTTTAAAAGAAATAATAAATTGAGAGTATCCCATTAATTACGCATACAGTGCATATAGTAAGTCATTGTATTTTTGGCATATCTTTGCACTAATATGATATCAGAATGTTCACTGTAGTCTTAATTGCTCACAAGGTAGCATCTTCTATTGCATAACAGAGAACTACAGAACAGATGGACTTTTCATTTTCTTCTTTTCAGTTGGCATGACTGGAGCTCACAACACATGCACTTCTATTCAGATTCACATGCACTTCTATTCAGAATCACATGCACTTCTATTCAGAATCACATGCACTTCTATTCAGAATCACATGCACTTCTATTCAGAATCACATGCACTTCTATTCAGAATCACATGCACTTCTATTCAGAATCACATGCACTTCTATTCAGAATCACATGCACTTCTATTCAGAATAACATGCACTTCTATTCAGATTCACATGCACTTCTATTCAGAATCACATGTACTTCTATTCAGAATCACATGCACTTCTATTCAGAATCACATGCACTTCTATTCAGAATTCATGCACTTCTATTCAGAATCACATGCACTTCTATTCAGAATCAGATGCACTTCTATTCAGAATCACATGCACTTCTATTCAGAATCACATGCACTTCTATTCAGATTCACATGCACTTCTATTCAGAATCACATGCACTTCTATTCAGATTCACATGCACTTCTATTCAGAATCACATGCACTTCTATTCAGAATCACATGCACTTCTATTCAGAATCACATGCACTTCTATTCAGATTCACGTGCACTTCTATTCAGAATCACATGCACTTCTATTCAGATTCACGTGCACTTCTATTCAGAATCACAAGCACTTCTATTCAGAATCACATGCACTTCTATTCAGAATCACATGCACTTCTATTCAGAATCACATGCACTTCTATTCAGAATCACAAGCACTTCTATTCAGAATCACATGCACTTCTATTCAGAATCACATGCACTTCTATTCAGAATCACATGCACTTTTATTCAGATTCACATGCACTTCTATTCAGATTCACATGCACTTCTATTCAGAATCACATGCACTTCTATTCAGGCTCGCTGTGTGTTTGTGGCTAAAGCACACAATAATCTGTGCACTGAACCCAATGCCCCTAAGACCCATATCCTCACGCGATGATAGCAGTAGATTTCAGAGTCTGACATATTAATAAATGTGCATATGATGCTGTTACACTTAAAAATGATAAGTTTCTTTTTTCAATTTTACCAAATATAATGAAGGAGAAGATGGATGATCACAAGCCATCAAACCACCAAACTGAACTGCTTGAATTTTTGCACCAGGAGTAAAGCAGCATAAAGTTATTCAAAAGCAGTGTGTAAGACTGGTGGAGGAGAACATGATGTGAACTGTGATGAACTGTGATTAAAAACCACCAGGGTTATTCCACTAAATATTGATTTCTGAACTCTTCAAACTTAAAACTGTATGAATAAGAACTTTTACATTATTTCTTTGCATTATTTGAGGGTCTGAAAGCTATTTTTTGGGAGAAATGTTGTCTGTAGTTTATAGAATAAAACAACAATGTTCATTTTACTTAAACATAAACCTATAAATAGCAAAATCAGAGAAACTGATTCAGAAACTGAAGTGCTCTCTCAATTGTTACCAGAGCTTTATCCAGAGTCTATCCCTAATTACAGCTATACATTTTGGATTTCTTCCATTTTAGACAAATAATGTCAAAGGAAGTAAAGAAGATATAGGACAGGATTTCGTTCTTTATTTATTATCTACACTTTTCTGGCTTTCACTCTCTCTTTCTCTCTCTCTCTCTCTTCCTTTCTTTCATCTCTCCATCTCCTGGCCCATGGAGACTCCCACAAGCATCCCAACTGTCCGTTCAATAAAATATGCCGAGTTCTACTTTTCCACAGATGCAGAGCATTTTCATCGTTCCCTTCCAGCGCAGTTGCTCCTGCTGCATTACATACCTCTGAGTGAACTCGCCTTTTATCAATACTGCATTATATGTTACAATCAATAAACAGCTTATTCACCCAGTGTGGCACTTCTGCCTCTCCACCGCACATGGAACAGTTCATTAGGAAACGCCAGCATGCTTCACACACACACACACACACACACACACACACAAACACACACACACACAAACACACACACACAGTTCCTTTCCTGTTCACAGATCATTAATCCTCATTTACTGTTTAATGCTGTCAAACTGAAGTACATGTGTGTTTAGGCCACGCCCCCTTGACCACACCCAACAGTCATTATACTGTATACTGTTTAGATCCTGTCCACAGGTAAAATAATATTTGCAGAAATAAGCTTTTTAAAAAATATATATGCTTAAATTGTTCTTAAAACATATTGAAAAATGTCAAAGTATTCTGTAAATATACTAAAAATAGATTTATATACTTACTTAAAAATATATGTTTAAAAAGTACATTAATATCATGCTTTCATGAGTTCAAAAGAGGACAAATTGTTGGTGCACGTCTTACTGGAGCATCTGTGACCAAGACAGCAAGTCTTTGTGATGCATCAAGAGCCACAGTATCCAGGGTAATGTCAGCATACCACCAAAGAGGACCAACCACATCCAACAGGATTAACTGTGGACGCTGTAAGAGGAAGCTGTCTGAAAGGGATGTTCGGGTGCTAACCCGGATTGTATCCAAAAAAAAACATAAAACCACGGCTGATCAAATCACGCAGAATTCAATGTGCACCTCAACTCTCCTGTTTCCACCAGAACTGTCCGTCACCTCAATCAATTATTGTGCTCTAAAACCAGGTGTTTCAGTTTCATTGTGCAACACCTGTATATATTAGTTCAGTATTGAAACATCAGGTTCTAAGAATCTGTTATATATACATATATATGTTGTATATGTTATGTCCACTCCTACATATAATGATAAATAAAGCCATCAAAATACCATCAAATGTCATTCTGCTCCTCTTCCCACTCAACTATTATCAGTAACAAAATCTAGCCCACTTCTAATCAGCCTCAGAGCCCATATGGTGAAAATCTGTGTCCTCATAATTCACCAGCAAGTGACCACGCACTAGAGCCAGCATATGCGTAACTGTGGGCGGATCATTAACGTGAGGAAGACGTGTAACAAAGCCCGATACCCTCAGGCCTCCTGCAGCTAAACACTGTACATAATATCCCCACCCAGCTCCAGACATCCATCAGCTCTTCCACAGCGCCTGAGCTTCTGAGGAGACTGTGACTCGTATAGAAGTGCAGTAAATGATGTATGGGTTTAAAGCCTGCTGGCTGCACAGGATCAGTATGAAGGCAGGATGCATAAATGATTTATTGAGGAGTGTCAGAAATGCTCTTAGCATTTGATCCCCAGCTTTGTAGCGCCAACCTACAGAAATATAGGGATACAGGGTCACATATAGAGCACAGCAGGGACGGGCACAGATCTGAACAAACACAGCACTCAAACACATGTCCGTGCCTTTTATCACTTTTATATCAAAAACAAATAAAAACAAATACAAGCCAAATATAACTGTAATAAACACTCAAAATCCCACAGAATGTTCTTTAATGAGACACTGGGTTTGAATGAACTGAATGAATGAGTGGTGTGTGTTCATGATGTCCTATAATAAACCTAAACTACACCTTAATATAAACCTAAACTAGACCTTAATATAAACCTAAACTAGACCCTAATATAAATCTAAACTACACCTTAATATAAACCTAAACTACACCCTAATATTAACCTAAACCACACCCTAATATAAACATAAACTACACCTTGATATAAACCTAAACTACACCATAATATGAACATAAAACTAAACTTCACCATAATAGACCTAAACTACACCCTAATATTAACCCAAACCTAAACTACACCATAGTATAAACCTAAACTACACCCTAATACAAACCTAAACCTAAACTACACCATAATATAAACCTAAACTACACCCTAATATTAACCTAAACCTAAACTACACCATAATCTAAACCTAAACTACACCCTAATAGAACTAAACCTAAACTACACCCTAATATAAACCTAAACCTAAACTACACCCTAATATAAACCTAAACCTAAACTACACCATAATATAAACCTAAACTACACCTTAATATAAACCTAAACTAGACCCTAATATATACCTAAACTACACCCTAATATTAACCTAAACCTAAACTACACCATAATCTAAACCTAAACTACACCCTAATAGAACTAAACCTAAACTACACCCTAATATAAACCTAAACCTAAACTACACCCTAATATAAACCTAAACCTAAACTACACCATAATATAAACCTAAACTACACCTTAATATAAACCTAAACTAGACCCTAATATATACCTAAACTACACCCTAATATAAACCTAAACCTAAACTACACCATAATATAAACCTAAACTACACCTTAATATAAACCTAAACTACACCCTAATATATACCTAAACTACACCCTAATATAAACCTAAACCTAAACTACACCATAATATAAACCTAAACTACACCTTAATATAAACCTAAACTACACCCTAATATATACCTAAACTACACCTTAATATAAACCTAAACTACACCTTAATATAAACCTAAACTAGACCGTTATATAAACCTAAACTACACCTTAATATAAACACAAACACCAATTTGACCCTTTTTTATATTTTATTGTATAATAAATAAAATTTTATTATAGTTTCAGTCAGTTATGAGCCAGATATAATGAACTTCAGATTACTGCATGATTTTATTTCCACCGGAGAAAACTGGCGCCGAAGTATTAAACGCTCACATTGCCATACGGTAACTGAGTAACTGAGTAGATTAAACACAGGCCAGCCGCACATGTGACAGAAGAAAACAGGAACACAAGTTAATTTGTGTGTTTATGAGTTCCCGTATTACTGTAGAAATGACCCCCGTGGTAGCAGCGGTGGTGAATCGGTGAGGAGCAATTTTCTTCCCCTATCACAGACACTTGGAGCGTGGGAAGGATCCCATGCCACCACAGTCGGGGTAAATTACCCATAATCAGGGCGTCAGGGTGGATGGGTCCATCGGAACCTAAGGCTTACACCCCATCATCAGCGCTTCTGTGTCAACCAGTCCCTTACAGCCACACAAATGGAGCAAATTGCCATCATTTGAGCTCCCACACAGTCTATATTACAGAGGTGTGTGTGTGTGTGTGTGTGTGTGTGTGTGTGTGTGTGTGTGTGTGTGTGTGCATGTATTTTAGCACATGCAGCCTTGCTATAATTTCATGAATTAGTATCTAGGCAGAAGATCTATGCATAGACTTATAAATATACTCCAGTTTCCAGACCAGTAAAGATGAGGTCAGGGTGGAGAAAATGAACAAATGAGCTGAAATCCCTTTTTTATTGTCCCCTGTTATCTTTATTCTCAGCATCGATGTATATGTAATGTGTGTTTGAATATATATTGCATGTACTGAATGTCAATATATATATATATATATATATATATATATATATATATATATATATATATATATATATATATATATATATGTTTTATTCTGCAATACTCATTATATCACAAGACGGTTCTCTACGGAGGGTGCCAAGTGGTCAAAAGCGGTATAAAACAATGTCACTGTGATTGGGAGATTGCTGTTTCTCTCTGGGTGGGTACAGTACAGTAGATGGCGCTCTCTCTCTTTCCCCTCATCACTCCTAGGGTGATGTGGATCAGCACAAGGCTGCATCTGTGAGCTGCTGTATCAGAACCGAGTGGCTGCGCTTTCTTCCGACCGTTAGCGCTGTAATGCTACTCGGCAATGCTATAGCATTAGCAGCAGTTCAAAAAGAGGCGGAGTCTGACTGCACATGTATTGGAGGAGGCGTGTGCTTGTAGTCTTCACCCTCCTGGTGTTGGGGCATTACTACTGATGGGGGATATACAGCTGAGTAGCAGCTGAATGGGTCGAACAATTGGCTTAGATTATTTGGAAGAAAATGGAAAAAAAATGATTTAAATAGCGCCACCAAGTGGAGTAAGTAACTTTATAAGTAACTATAAAAGCAGGTATGGGTGTTGAGTCCAGGCTTGAACATTTCTCTGTTTGTGTATATGAAATTCCTCTCGATTCCTGCAATCATTTAATTTAATTTTATATTATTTATTGTAGAGAGAAATACAGTTTTCTAATTTTATATGCATTATACAGTAAGTGTCAGTCTTTCCTAACTTTACAACAAAGACTCCCAGCATACACTCACACCAGACTTCCCTGACTCTGCTGATCACATGATGATACGGTGTTCCCGCTCCCCAGCTTCTGATTGCTCTCACCTGGTCTTATTAATATCTATTAGTATCTTTTATTATTAGTATCTGACCTTGTTTCCTGCTCACTCTGCTAAGTTGTTTACGATTTCTGCCATTTTGATACTGACCCTGCCTGTCTCTGACTACTCCTGTAAATCTAATCCCTTTGTCAATAAATTATTTGATTGGTATCTGGGTGTGTCTGTCCTTGGTTTGGCTCGTGTGACAGTAAGTTTATAGTAAATGTACTGTGTTTGCATAGACACTGTGTTTATTTACATATATATGCAGTATACTATTTTTATATGCTATTCTGGGGGGAAAAAACTTCATATAAACCCTCTGTATAGACATACTGCATTTTTTTTTTTCAGTTTCTTTTTTTCCAGTACTGTCAGAGGATGGCCCTGCTGTTTGGTTTCTGTTCCTTGTAAGGATCCTTGAAAACTTTTCAAGGCTAGCATTAGCAATTAGCATCATTAGCAGACAGCTATGGAGCCAGGAGTTCTCATTCAAGAGAAATGAGGTTAGAGAGAAACCTTGAAACAAATACTTTTAAAAGCTCAGGTCCAGCAGGGTCCGGGTGGGCAGTCAATCTCCAAAGAGTCAGGCATCAGTGTGATATTAAATTTCAAGCAGGATGGCCTTCCCCAAATAATAATGTGCCCATCAAATCAGTCTTATCAAATGCAGTACAAGGTTCCTAGACTTTGTGAAGTAGCAGATAGTGAAAGCAGGATGTGTAGCATGAACTGATGTAGGTATTTATGGGTTATATGTAGGTCCTACTTCTTTTGAACTGCGCTAATTGGCTATTATTAAACGCTTTTCCTGTGTTCTATTTCTGAACATATTGGTACAGATAATTAATGCAGAGAGAAAATGCTTCAGAGAAAAGGAAGGAAAAAAGAAAGAAAAAAAGGCTGTTAAAGAAAACTCATGGAAATTAAAGAAATCACAGTAGACGTGTTGGAGGTTGCAAAGAACCGCAGTGAGTCAATGGCAAGTGTTGGTGTTGATGATTCTGAATTTCCAGACACCGAGTGCACAGGGGGGCATGCTAGGCTAAAGGGTGCAGTGACCTTTTATTACAGAGTTTGGCAAGTAGAAGGCTTAAGACTCTAATTTCTGTGTTGTAATGTGACCAGCAGTGAAAAGAGATTAAATAAGAAGCTATGCACTTGATAAATTATGCAGTGGAATCAAAAAGGTAAGGGAAAGAGCAGAAAGAAAAGAAAATAAGAGAGCACTAAAAATGATGAGTTTCTTTGATTTTACCAAATTGAAAACCTCTGGAATATAATCAAGAGGAAGATGGATGATCACAAACCATCAAACCAAACTGAACTGCTTGAATTTTTGCATCAGGAGTAATCCACCAAATATTGATTTCTGAACTCTTAAAACTTAATGAATATGATCTTTTTGTTTTCTTTGCATTATTTGAGGTCTGAAAGCTCTGCATCTTTTTTATTTGTTATATCAGACATTTCTTATTTCCTGCAAATAAATGCTATAAATAACAATATTTTTATTTGGAATTTGGGAGAAATGTTGTCTGTAGTTTATAGAATAAAACAGCAATGTTAATTTTACTCAAACATAAACCTATAAATAGCAAAATCAGAAAAACTGATTCAGAAACTCTGTATTTTTTATTCAATCTTTCATCTTCCTAATTGGATACTCTAAGAAGCACTCTTAGGAAAAGCCTCTGTAAAGAACCTTCAACAGGATCAATGGAGAAAATAAAGAATATCATAAAAAAGGCACACGCCTCCTCCAATACATGTGAAGTCAGGCTCCGCCTCTTTTTTTTAACTGCTGCTGATGCTGTAGCATTGTCGAGTAGCATCACAGGAGGAGGAAAGAGACGCAGCGACTCAGTTCTGATACATCAGCTCACAGACGCAGCCTTGTGCTGATCCACATCACCCTAGGAGTGATAAGGGGGAAGAGTGTCACCTACTGTACTGTACCCACCCAGAGAGAGCAAGACCAATTGTGTATGCTCTCTCAGGGCTCCGGCAGCTGATGGCAAGCTGCATGACCTGGAACACCGGCACTGTTTACAGCAGTGCACTGATAGTGAAAGTTGCAGTAGAAAGAATCTTACTTTTGCTTATTTTTGGATCATTTAAAGCAATTAATCTACAGAATAAGGGGATAATATCATGAGAAAAGCTCAGTAAGAGTCCCAATAACAATTATTTGGATAATTTGTGACTATATTAATATTACTGATGCACACAACCTCATCCTGCACTACTGCCTCCAGCCTGGTTCTTGGAAATGATGAAGTGTGTTGTTTACAGCGTGAGTGTGTATCTCTGTGAACAGTTCTGAAACTGGGTTAAACAGCCTGCGGACGTTTCCTGGGTGCAGGATTTGTTTGCATTTGACCGAAGGACCGCGACAACACAATTCCAACATCAAAGGTAAGCTGATTGCAGCGGTAAATATATAACCTATGTGCTTAGCATAACAGCATTCACCTGCATTTACCTGCATCCAGACTGTTTTCCCATTAAAGGATGCTCTATATACCGTAGAGATACTTTATGTTAAGGATGCTCTATATACTGTAGTGATGCTTTATGTTAAGGATGCTCTATATACTGTAGTGATGCTTTATGTTAAGGATGCTCTATATACTGTAGTGATGCTTTATGTTAAGGATGCTCTATATACTGTAGTGATGCTTTATGTTAAGGATGCTCTATATACTGTAGTGATGCTTTATGTTAAGGATGCTCTATATACTGTAGTGATGCTTTATGTTAAGGATGCTCTATATACTGTAGTGATGCTTTATGTTAAGGATGCTCTATATACTGTAGTGATGCTTTATGTTAAGGATGCTCTATATACTGTAGTGATGCTTTATGTTAAGGATGCTCTATATACTGTAGTGATGCTTTATGTTAAGGATGCTCTATATACTGTAGTGATGCTTTATGTTAAGGATGCTCTATATACTGTAGTGATGCTTTATGTTAAGGATGCTCTATATACTGTAGTGATGCTTTATGTTAAGGATGCTCTATATACTGTAGAGATACTTTATGTTAAGGATGCTCTATATACTGTAGTGATGCTCTATGTTAGGGATGCTCTATATACTGTAGGGATGCTCTATGTTAGGGATGCTCTATATACTGTAGTGATGCTCTATGTTAGGGATGCTCTATATACTGTAGGGATGCTCTATGTTAGGGATGCTCTATATACTGTAGTGATGCTCTATGTTAGGGATGCTCTATATACTGTAGTGATGCTCTATGTTAGGGATGCTCTATATACTGTAGGGATGCTCTATGTTAAGGATGCTCTATATACTGTAGAGATACTTTATGTTAAGGATGCTCTATACACTGTCGAGATACTTTATGTTAAGGATGCTCTCTATACTGTAGAGATACTTTATGTTAAGGATGCTCTATATACTGTAGTGATGCTCTATGTTAGGGATGCTCTATACACTGTAGAGATGCTTTATGTTAAGGATGCTCTATATACTGTAGAGATACTTTATGTTAAGGATGCTCTATATACTGTAGTGATGCTCTATGTTAGGGATGCTCTATATACTGTAGAGATGCTTTATGTTAAGGATGCTCTATATACTGTAGAGATACTTTATGTTAAGGATGCTCTATATACTGTAGTGATGCTCTATGTTAGGCATGCTCTATATAATGTAGGGATGCTCTATGTTAGGGATGCTCTATATACTGTAGAGATGCTTTATGTTAAGGATGCTCTATATACTGTAGAGATACTTTATGTTAAGGATGCTCTATATACTGTAGTGATGCTCTATGTTAAGGATGCTCTATATACTGTAGAGATACTTTATGTTAAGGATGCTCTATATACTGTAGAGATACTTTATGTTAAGGATGCGCTATATACTGTAGAGATACTTTATGTTAAGGATGCTCTATATACTGTTGAGATACTTTATGTTAAGGATGCTCTATATACTGTAGTGATGCTCTATGTTAGGGATGCTCTATATAATGTAGGGATGTTCTATGTTAGGGATGCTCTATATAATGTAGGGATGCTCTATTTTAGGGATGCTCTATATAATGTAGGAATGCTCTATATACTGTAGGGATGTTCTATGTTAGGGATGCTCTATATACTGTAGGGATGCTCTATATACTGTAGGGATTCTCTATGTTAGGGATGCTCTATATACTGTAGTGATGTTCTATACTGTAGGGATGCTCTATGTTAGGCATGCTCTATATACTGTAGTGATGCTCTATGTTAAGGATGCTCTATATACTGTAGGGATGCTTTATGTTAAGGATGCTCTACATCCTGATTGCACCGTAAGCCTGCAGCCAGAAAGGTCCTCTGCGGAGGGATAGATGATGATGGACGGCTCCCAGTTTAGATCATGGGAATGAGTCAGTGGGGCTTAACATATGTTACATGTGATCAGTGTTAGTGAGACGTGCGTCTCTGCAGAGTTTATCTCCATGTTAACGCTCCCGATTGCCCTGTTCCCGCTCTCGCACAGCCCTGCCGAGCGCAGGGGATGGAGGCTGAGCTCCAGCAGTGAACCTGTAGGAGCAGGGGTTCAGATACTGTGTTTAAAATTAGATTTAACAGGTGAATTTTTCCAGAATCTCAGAAAAAAACGCTGTTTCATTAGTGTAGCTTACAAGTGGACCGAGTGTCACACTAAAGCAGACTGAGCATGAGCTCCAAATAAGCCATCATGCTGTTAGTTGAAGGAAAATGGAGAGATTTTTAATTCATGCCGGTGATGAATAAGTAATCGGCGAGGGAGAGTAAAAGAGGGCAGTGTGGACAGGGGGATGGAATATCCCTCAGTTTAGAGAGATGGCGGGCATGGGACCAGGGACACACACACACACACACACACACACACACAATCCTTCAGATCTGAGCAGAAACGTTCCAGCATCCTAACAGAATGATCCAGATATTTTTATGGAGAACTCAGTGATCTCTCCCCTCCACCAGCAGCCAAACTAATTAGCGACACCCAGTGGCGAAAAACTGAAGTGACGAGCGCCCCCTAGTCCTTATAATAACTAACTAAATTAATTAATTAATACATAAATAAGATAATAAATGTAACACAATATAATAACAAATAATATAATATTTATACTTCTCAACTTAAAGTTACTATCCTAAAGTTATGATTATACATTACAAAGGATCATTATTATGCTTATACCTTACATTGGTGGTCATAGGGCCACCAATAGGTTCATACGGAGCACCTGAAAAAAAAGTATAATTTTTATACTAAATAAAGTACACATCTTTATTCAAATAAAATGTAAAAAAAAATGTAAAATATTAATGGATTTATGACACATTTTTCTATTTGTCTAATTAACTAATTATGTACACGCATGGCAAATGTTTGACAAATAAAGAATAAGAAATGTCGCACATCCAATTTGAAGCTTTTGAATTTTATTTAAATTCCACTTTTCGTTTTTTCTATTCTTTGTTTAGGCTTGTTGTTTGATTGTGTTTTTGTTTTGTTATATTTGTGATTTTGGTTGTATGTGCTGTGAATTTGATCTAATGTTGAGTCTATTTTATTATGCTGTATTGTATTATATACAATTATCATTATATCTTATCATTCTTTTATAACTTCTGGGTACTAGGTATATCTGCTACTGGATGTCCAGAATTTCCTTTGGGATCAATAAAGTATCCATCCATCCATCCATCCATCCATCCATCCATCCATCCATCCATCCATCCATCCATCCATCCATCCATCTATCCATCCATCCATCCATCCATCGGACTCGCTCGCGGGCGCCCTCTAGCGGTTAGCAGGAATTTTCTGGTATAACGGGGGAGACAGGGAGTGGTCGACCTCGCTATAAACCAGCTCTGGCCCTCAACACACACACACACACACACACACACACATACACACAGCTTTTTCCCAGTTTGTCTGATTCCGCAAAAGTCTAAAATATTATAACACGTTTATATGTGATCCTACGGGCTGTTATAAATATATATTTTTTATTTCAATTTCTGGCGACTGTTATTTTTTTATAATACTTACTTTAATAGTTTAATTGAGGAAAAGTCTTATTTTTTATCCTTTCTTTATACATATAAAAATATATATACAAATAAAAGTAATAAAAAGTGAATGATAACAACAACAAAAACACCAGACACAAAATTAAATACATTACCAAAATATAAAAATAAAAAATAAAAAGACATGCAGGAGATCAACATTAAATAAACGTTATTATTTTGGTTGCAATAATGCTATATCTTAATATAGATGAGGTTGATTGTAGGAAAACATCCTTTTAACAATCTTTATTGAACATCTATTTTTTTAATGTTTGGGGCTCTGAATCTACACTCCCAATAGCGCTCAAATAAATACATTTTATTTATTTATTTATTTATTTATTTATTTATTTATTTATTTATTTATAATAATAATAATAATAATAATAATAATAATAATAATAATAATAATAAATGTTTCTTTCTACACTGCAATACAACAGTTTAGTCTATAATAATAATAAAACACTAATAAAATACATAACCTATTATATATGTATACATATTTAGTACGTAAAGTTTAAAACAAACATACCTGTCAAGTTTTAGATTTAAAAATAAGGGATATTTTCCTCTGTCCGCTTAAAGCCGTCCCACCAGCCCAACGAAGGTTCAGTATCTCTTACATTTTAAAACAGGTTTACAAAAAATCTAAAATAACCACATGTGAACCACTTACACACTACAATTAGATTATCAGAATCTGAACATGTTGTGTACATTCCTACATATGTCATTCTTTTAATACAGCCAAATTAAAAACCCTTTTCTATATCTTTTTTTTATTTATTTAAGATTTCATGTATTTTTTGTAATAAATGCACTCTTTTATATGATATATTTGTTATTTATTTAATGGATTTAAAATTGAACAAAGAGTGCACAAATTCTGCAAAATGACTGTTGGTGACCTAAAAATGGTATTATGAGCTTTTACTAAAAGGACATGGACCAGATATATTCCATCAGTAAAAATTAGTCCTAAGGGGCCTACACAATAATTTTTAATTAATACTTCTTCCTTTTGATCACTCCACCCCTGATCAGTTCAGTTAATGTCGGTCCTCTCCACATTTCTAGTTAAAGTGAGTCACAAGCTGTATTTTTTTTTATTTTAAAAGGTTTGATCTGTGTGTTTTATTTCGGAGTATTTTTAAGCAGCTATCAGAAAAATCTAATCACATTTTCCATGATTAGACTACCGTTACCTTTCTTTTAGAAAAATCGCTGCATGTATGTTTTAACATCAGCTGCTCCAACTAGCTGCCTGAACTCACAGCGAGGAGGGCGGGGCTCCCCCCACACTGACCCTTCTTGCAAGCTGATTGGCTGTTTCTCCTGAAAGGCGGGACTTTCTCCTTGAACCGGCTCCACGATTGGTTAAGAGACACAGAGCGGTCAGTGCCCTGTATCCTCAATAATATATATATTTTTTATTTTAATAAAATACGGGAAATTTACGGGAAAATACTAATACGGGAGGACGGCGGGAAAGAGGAGTAAAATACGGTAGTTTCCCGGCCAAAACGGGAGACTTGACAGGTATGAACAAACAATACATATAAAAAAAAACTATAACGTTGAAACGATGCTGAATCAAACTAAAACTGATATGCACATATCAACGTTATTTAAATGTAACTACAGTATTAATGATGGGAAATAAACGTTGTTTTAACGTTTTCTGTTTTCTGCTCGCTGGGTCTGGAGCTCCTAAGCGCGAATCTGCGGGTGTGAATCACACCGTAGCGGATTGAGGGCGGCGCGCGATGGGGGACGATCTGGGAGAAGAGTGGTGGAATAAAGACACGAATTCAGGTGAGATTCTGAGATTTACCTGCAGATTCAGTTTAATAAACGGTGTTAATAACGCGGTTCTGCAGGAGTGCTGAGTGTTACAGTAAACAGAGCTGAGCTGTGGAGCTGTAGGGAAACACGTGTCCAGATCTGTAAATAAACAGAATTTAGTAAATTAGCTAGTTTAATTAGTTTTAAGGGATTTAATTGGTTAATTATCGTTAAATTAATCTTTAAGATTATCGATTATCTTCGATGCTTCTCAGATATTTAGCTGTTTCCTGGTTATTTTGGCTAAATATCAGCTGTACCGCGATACACACGTGGGTCCTCAGTACCGGTGTTCTCCCCGTCTGTGCTACACTGGGTTGCCAGATCCAACAAAAATATCCAACTCAAACCCGCCCTTCAGAAGCTTTAACAACCCTAAATACATACAGCTCTGGAAAAGATTAAGAGACCACTTCAGTTTTTTTTATCAGTTTTGCTATTTATAGGTTTATGTTTGAGTAAAATGAACATTGTTGTTTTATTCTATAAACTACAGACAACATTTCTCCCAAATTCCAAATAAAAATATTCTCATTTAGAGCATTTATTTACAGAAAATGAAGATGCAGAGCTTTACATTTTAAGAGTTCAGAAATCAATATTTGGTGGAATAACCCTGGTGGTTTTTAATCACAGTTTTTGTTTTCATGCATCTTGGCATCATGTTCTCCTCCACCAGTCTTACACACTGCTTTTGGATAACTTTATGCTTTACTCCTGGTGCAAAAATTCAGGCAGTTCAGTTTGGTGGTTTGATGGCTATTTGATCATCCATCTTTCTCTTGATTAAATTCCAGAGGTTTTCAATTTGTTAAAATCAAAGAAACTCATCATTTTTAAGTAATTTCTATTTTTTTAGAGCTGTATATACAGTCTGTCACACGTTTGAAGCAAATAGCTAAACTATGAACTATGAGTGTATGACTTAATATTTAGTTTATAAGGGATTTTTTTATAACCAGTATTGCTATTTATCTTAAAGTCATAAATATTATTGTAACATTAGTGTTTTATTAGTTATTTTATAACAGTTTTATATCACCCTTCTGTAACATGTGAACTGACAAAATTTTATTTTTCTGATTCAGGTGTGTCAGATCTAGAAGAAGAAGAGGAAGAGCAGGACGTACAGGAAGCAGCGGAGGAGCCCACACAGCAAAAAGCAAAGAAAAGAAAAAATACAACACAGAAGAAACCGGACAAAGCAAAGAAAAAGAAGACAGCACAGGTAATATATGTTCAAAATGCTTACTTGTTTATTCACATGTTGTTTATTTGCATGCATTAGCCTTTACCATCAGCTTGAGTTAGTGATCTTGTATTCTCTATGTTCATAATTAGCAGTGTTTGCCAATGTTCCTGCTGATAGTCACTGTAATGGTTTGAGTGATCTACTCTGGAGAGGGGTATCTGGTTAGTGGTCTTTGCTCAGTTTTTGCCTTTCCCACAGTTTAAACATTCTACAAATGAGGCAGATTAATGGGTTATTTGGTCATGCAGTGAATCTACACAGTGCTATTAAAAAGCTACCGTTATGTGTGGTGGTGAGTAGATATAAGAAGATATATACAGTACAGGCCAAAAGTTTGGACACACCTCTTTTTCAATGCGTTTTCTTTATTTTCATGACTATTTACATTGTAGATTCTCACTGAAGCATCAAAACTATGAATGAACACATGTGGAGTTTTATGTACTTAACAAAAAAAAAGGTGAAATAACTAAAAAAAAAAAAAAAAAAAAAATTATATTCTAGTTTCTTCAAAATAGCCCCTCTTTGCTCTGATTACTGCTTTGCACACTCTTGGCATCATTCTCTCAATGAGCTCGTGAGCAAGAGGTGGCCACCTGAAATGAAAAGTTTTCTAGCAGTCTTGAAGGAAGGAAGGAGTTCCCAGAGGTGTTTATTAGCACTTGTTGCTCCTTTGTCTTCTTCACTCTGTGCTCCAGCTCACCCCAAACCATCTGGATTGGGTTCAGGTCCGGTGACTGTGGAGGTTCAGCTCATTTTTTGTTAAGTACATAAAACTCCACATGTGTTCATTCATAGTTTTGATGCTTCAGTGAGAATCTACAATGTAAATAGTCATGAAAATAAAGAAAACGCATTGAAAAAGAGAAGGTGTGTCCAAACTTTTAGACTGTACTGTATGTGAGGATGAGATGAGATGAGATGAGGAAAAGAGTCCAGTATCATTAGATGCTTGAGTAATCTCTCTGAATCATCAGCTCTCTTACCAACCGCAACCACCGGCTCTGAATGGCTCACACTGGGGAAGACTCAGTAATGCGCTGGTGGCGGGAGCTTGCTCACCACTTTTGATTAGCTGGTTTTCATCAGGGGAACTGTCAAGTTGAGACCTCATGAGGAGGAGTGACTCAGCTTTCTTTTACTGGCAGTCAAAAGACCATTCAGCCCCAGTAAGATGGGAAGCAGTGGGCTGGAATTGTGTAATGGGCTTTATAAGCTCAGTAACAATTAGCTTAGCCTGCTGGGAACATAGAACAGTGTCTCCTTGGAGCAACTCTCCACTGATTAAAATATGCATGCATAATCTCTGAAGGGACACATCAGTGAGGTAAGGTTGGTCTTGATAGGCCAGATAGCTTAGCCTAGATTACAGATAGGTCTGTCAAAAATAATTACGTTATTAAGTTATCTTACATTACACCACAGTTAATTCCGACCCTGCAATGTGATTGGCTGAGAGGCGTTCTACGAGTGCCATTATCAGCCGGTAATGCACTGTAACCGAAGCTCTCCATATATTACTCCGCCACATACAGGTAACCTAGCAACGATGCAGCGCTTACAAGCCAAACAGCGTATAGCTACAAACAGACAAGCAATGGAACTATTTTAACTGGCATTGAGTTGAGTTTTAATAACCAAACAGATCCTATTTTCTGTTCCTCTTTAACGCTTTAAAATCTTTCAATAAACAGCGATAATGGAACTGTGGTATAATGTGGTAACTGTGGTTCAAATCCCGATCAAGCAGCTTGCCATCAGCTTACGGAGCCCTGAGAGATCACAGTAGTTCTTGCTCTCTCTGGGTGGGTTCAGTACAGTAGATGGCACTCTCTCTTTCCCCTCATCACTCCTAGGGTGATGTGGATCAGCACAAGGCTGCGTCTGTGAGCTGATGTATCAGATCCAAGTCGCTTCGCTTTTTTCCGAGCGTTAGCGCTGTGATGCTACTCGGCAATGCTACAGCATCATCAGCAGTTCAGAAAGAGGCAGAGTCTGACTTCACATGTATCGAAGGAGGCGTGTGCTAGTTTTCAGTTACGTAGCACAAATTAAACATTTGAATTTACTGTTGTTTACAGAAAGAATGCTTCATCTCAAACGAGATAACAAAAGGAGAGGCAGAGATCGGAGACAAGAAGATAAAGAAGAGACGGAAGGTAAAGATCACTGTGTGAAAGAGAGAGAAACAGATGTGGAATGTTTTTTTTTTCTTACTAAATTTGATTAGTGACTTATTGTGAAATATTTTGTTATGTTTTAGCTAGCAATAGAGTTATTGTAAAATTACAGTCAAACTTAGAATTACTCTCCAATCTCTGCTCAAAAAAAGCCTGGATATATAATAGGTTTAATGTCTAAATTGCTGTGTTCACACATTACCAGGCTGAGATGACTTAAATTCTGATGCATGTTTGATTCATGATCAAAACTAGATTGGATATACTAGTGCATCTCAAAAAATTTGAATATCATAAAAAAAAAGTAACTTTATTTCAGTAATTCAGTTCAAAATGTGAAACTCATATATTATATAGATGTATTACACACAGAGTGATCTATTTTAAGCGTTTATTTATTTTATTGTTGATGATTATGAATTACAGCCAATTAAAAAAAAAAAACACTAATCAGTGTCTCAGCAAAAATGGAATACTATATAAGACCAATTGGTACTTTTGGCAGTGTGCCAAGTCCTGCTGGAAAATGAAATCCACATCTTCACTCATTCTTATTTACATTATGGAAAGGTTCAGATCACTTGCATTTATGTATGTGAACTGCTAAATCAGATCCGAGCAAAAAAAAAAAAAAAAACACTGAATTGGTTAATGTTAATGGCTAGTAATGTGAACATAGTCGTGTAATGTGAATAATTCAAATATACACTAATTTAGCTTATTATAAGATAGATAGATAGATAGATAGATAGATAGATAGATAGATAGATAGATAGATAGATACTTTATTTATCCCGAAGGAAATTTAGGTGTTGATAGAAACTCATGCTTTACAACAGCATTGTGTTTTCATCTCTGTTTTTAGAAAAAGACCATCACAGATGTCCTATCAAGTTCACAGCCTGCGCCAGGCTCTCCAGATGACCTCAGGAGCCTTCTGCTTAGCCACTTTCTTGCAACCCGGTCTGTTATTGAACAGGAGGAGCTCGGACTTCCGGGTCAGTCAGTCACTGTCAAGCGTGCGGGTGTAAATACAGCTAAACGCTTACTGGCCTCCCGGTTACACTCATTTATCTTGTTGATAAATAAACTGGACCTTGTAGTTGTTGTATCTTTTCCAGGATCACTATTGGCTGGGTGTGTTTGGCTGGCAGACTGATCTGGAATCAGCAGTTAAAGTGATAAAAACAGAGCTATACTGTTCTTACTGTATTTTACGCACTGTATTATAAGGCGCACTATCAATAAACGTCCATTTTCTGGTTTAATGTCATACATAAGACGCAACGGATTATAAGGTGCATTCACTAGCGCAACACTAGTAAGGAACAGGGGTGTCGCCATGTTTTCCTTCTAAGCTAAGCTTCGTAAACAAAACTGTAGTTCTTAAAAACTGTAATTTCTCTCGTGAAAACGTTTCTCGTTTATTTGGGTGAGTAAAGCGCTTCCGTTTATATACAGTAAGCTTTCAAGTAAGATTTCCAGATTTTGACTAAGGCTGGGTGCAGCAGCATTAGCATTAGCATTAATGCCACCCGACAGCGCTACACAACGGTTCGTCACACGTAGCTTATTTTAACACTGTAAACACACAAACTATAGTCTGATATACTTCCCTCTGATAGGTGAAGGAGCTAGCTATTACCACGGTTAGCAGCTAATGCTAATGCTGCTCCAGCAGTGGTATCCAAGGTTGCATAATACTCCTTTAATCAATAATACTCACCTATGATTGATTAAAGAGTTAGCGCTTAGCGTGGATAGGAGATAATGCTAATACTGCTCCAGCCTTGGTGCTGGAGAAACTTAACTGAAACTTCTGTATAACTCTGTACTTCAGTGCAGTGTCTTTACTGCTCCTTAATACCTGACTGATAGAATTTATACATAAGGAGCACCGGATTAAAAAGTGCGCTGATAATTTTTGGGAAAATTAAAGGGTTTTAAGCGTGCCCTATGGTTCTAAAAATGCGAAAAATATGGTACACTGGTACAAACACAGCATTTATTCATATAGAACTGTTATAATGGTTTTATTGCTGTGTTGTAAATTATCTGTCAGTCAAATAATTCACTATACGGACAAAAGTATAGGTACGCCTACTCATTCACTGATTCTTCTAAAATTTAGTGGATTAAAAAAGAGTATATTTCTGCTTTTGTTGGAGTAGCTGTGCCTACTACTAGTTGTAGAGCATTGAATGATCTCTACTCACCTCGACCACAACTCATCTCTGCAAAGACTCTACATCTCTTTATTTTCAGCTGAATTCATTCATTAGAAGAGGTTTCCACAAACATTTATATTGTATATATTGTTTTTAAAAATACTTACAACAGCTAATATTTAATAATTTGTTTTTCCTTACAGAAACGTGTTTCCTGAAGAGTAATGATCTCACACACAGCTTATCATCCTACCTCAAAGAAGGTGAGAAAACATGCAGTTTAATCAGATGCATTAAAATGGGCCGAGTACAATAACTTTTTTGTTTTTATTATATATTGTTCCAGAATTGTGATAACAGTAATCATTGTGATTAAACAGCATTATTGTAATTTTTAAGTTCACTTTATTTCACTTAAATAATGAGACTTAAATAGGATAATAATGCAGTTGCACCTTTTGAAAGGAGGACCAAGAGTTACCTCTTTTGTACAGGATACGATTATATAATAAAAGCTCCTCTAAATGCTTCAGAGTATTTTGGTTTGTTTAGCGCTTTTAAGTTACTGCATGATTCTGTACTATTCATTTACTATATAGGTAAAAAAAAAGAATTAAATAAAACATTGAATTAGAAAGTGTGTCCAAACTTTTGACTGGTACTGTATATTCCAAAAAAGGCTGCTTTTAAACAAACTCATTATACAAGCTCTTTTACAGTGATAGACTTCTTTTTTTAAAGTAAAAACAATAGGAAATATTGAGGGTAATATTATAATTGTTGCTTCATGTCCATGTATTGAACAATAAATCATTAAAGTAATTATTATGACCTTTTATAATCAGTTTATGTTACAGTAGTCAAGTACAGTATAGTAATTACAGTAAATAAATGTATTTATTCTTCATTTTGTTTTGTGAAGTTTGTCCTAAGTGGGCTAAAGTACAGAAGCAGCACACGCAGACGGGGTCGGTGGTGCTGCTGGTCGTTTGTGGTTCAGCTCTGAGGACCATCGAGCTCATCAAGTTAGTGATGGCCTCTCTCTCTCTTTCTCTCTCTCTCTCTCTCTCTCTCTCTCTTTCTTTCTCTCCCGTTTATAAAACTGATCTTGGTCTTTGTGTTTTGTGTGTTTAAAAGTAAGTAATTGTGTTTTTACTGTATTGTTTTAAGACAGTTGACTACATTTAAAGGAGAGGCTAAAGTGATAAAACTCTTCGCCAAACACATAAAAGTCGAGGATCAGATGAAGCTGCTGAGTAAAGGTGTGCTTCACATCGGCGTCGGCACTCCTGGAAGAGTCGCCACACTTCTGGAGAAAGGTAAGCGCGTACACACATGCTTTAAAAGTGTTTTATCCCCCAAATTAAAGATTCAAAATGTAAATTTAATGTTATATATTATATTTATTCTATTTTTGACCTCTGTGTTCTAGATGGAATGAACGTACAGGGGCTGAGGTATCTGATACTGGACTGGAACTACAGAGACCAGAAACAGAGGAGGATGATGGACATACCAGAGGTAATTTTATTGATGCATATCTTCCGTTTTGAATTATAGAATTATTGCAAAAATATATATATAAAGTATATATACAGCTCTGGAAAAAATGAACAGAGCACTTCAGTTTCTGAATCAGTTTCTCTGATTTTGTTATTTATAGGTTTATGTTTGAGTAAAATGAACATTGTTGTTTTATTCTATAAACTACAGACAACATTTCTCCCAAATTACAAATAAAAATATTCTCATTTAGAGCATTTATTTACAGAAAATGAGAAATGACTGAAATAACAAAAAAGATGCAGAGCTTTCAGACCTCAAATAATGCAAATAAAAAAAAAAGTTCATATTCATAAAAGAGTTTTAAGAGTTCAGAAATAATCAATATTTGGTGGAATAACCCTGATTTTTAATCATGTTCTCCTCCACCAGTCTTACACACTGCTTTTGGATAACTTTATGCTGCTTTACTCCTGGTGCAAAAATTCAAGCAGTTCAGTTTGGTGGTTTGATGGTTTGTGATCATCCATCTTCCTCTTGATTATATTCCAGAGGTTTTAAATTTGGTAAAATCAATGAAACTCATCATTTTCATTGTATGTCTGTATATATATATATATATATATTTTTTTTTTTCCCACTCTACAATGGCATGCAAAGTGTATGAGTATAATATGATAAGATATTAAACTCTGTGGTATATTCTGCTGTATTTGGTGGCTTTTTTCTCATGACCTTTTTTTTTTTTTTTTATTCTGCAGGTTAAGGCTGCTGTTCTCAAAATGATGGAGAGTGAAATTATTAAGAAATGCCAAGAAGGAGCTGTTAAAATTGGACTGTTCTGAGTTCTGTCTTTCTGCACATTTCCACCAAGACATCTGTTTTCTCACATTTCTTATATTTCTTATTATTTGTATATGTTTTATTACTGATCAAAATGATGTTCTCTAAGCAAACACACATTGTCCACTGTTGGCTATCAGAAAATAAACTGATTTGACAAAAAACATGTCAGATTTGTTTTTCTTGTAGAGTATATTAAGAGTATATTGTCTATTAGACCTGCATCTAATCCTATTCAAGCACTAACTCTTGTTGTAAAATATATTGTGGAATTAAGGAAAAAATAATGCACAGCAAGAGTAGTAAAAGAACAGTAAAAATGTTATTATTATTATAACTGTAAAACCATACAAATACATTACAAATACATACATACATACATAATACTGAATCATTAAAAAAATACAATGTTATATTTTAAAAGAGTACTGCAAATGTTTTAGAGGTCTATTGTCTTGGTAGTAATTTTTCTAGATGTGTAATAATAAGTGATATAATAATATAAATCCACTTCCATCAGTAGGGAAAGTGAAATCTTCCCCATTTAGCCTCCTAAACCGAGGCCAGGTGAACAGCTAGCCCTGGGGGAGCAACAACACAGATGGTGAGTGTGGGGGTGATAAAACACCCAGTATGCAAATAGGTGGTGCCGGGAGCCAATAGAAAAGGTGTGAGTTTTACTGAAGAAGATTAAAACCCAGATATCACATCATTTATACACAATTTATCACTGTATGATATTTAAACAGCATAACTGAACCTGTTTCACAGAGTTAATATAACACAACTAAATATATTCAGCAAAATTTAACTCAAAATATATATAAACGTGATCTTAAACCAAATAATTGAGTTTTTTCCCTAATTACTTAAGAGGTGCAGTTTGGTTCTAATGTGTACCTTTTTTGGGAAGACCTCTGAAAAGAACTCTTCTAGATCTTTCCATTGTGAGTTCACCTCATTATTTAAGCAAATTGTTACAATTGTTTCAAATTATTAAATTGTGCAACCTATAATTTTAACATATTTCTTCTATTTTATTTGTTTTACTACCCACATATGAAATTTAACGTTTTTATATATTTAAATATGTTACGAAAAGACTATGGGTTTTTAATTGGGTAGTTAAGTTCACATTTAATATTTGTTCCACATACAGATATTGCAAATAAAATTAAAAATTTCCAAACCTGATGATCGGGCAGTTCATTTTTATTAGGCCAAGAAGCTAAACTTTATTTCAATTAGAGTCTGAAACTAGTGAATCCATGCTCTGTTTACCAATGACAATCAAAAACGTTATGATGATGAAACTGGCACTCATCAGGACCACCCCAGGAAAGGAAAACTTACCTCTGTTACTTCTGTCACACAGGATAATTTGATATACTACACAAACCATATGTAACACACACACACTTTACATTTATTTTATTAATGCTTTTTTTTCTTTCATTTTTTCATTGCGAAAAAAAGATTAATGACTCTTCCATGCAGTGCCCTTCAGATTCAGATAAACCATATTTATCGGTCAAATTTTAGTGGCCATTCAGTAATGATGAAACTGGTCCTAATCAGGACCGCCCCAGAAAAAAGAAGACCAAGAGTGTTTCCTCTGTCACACAGGGTAAAATTTAGTATACCAGACAAACCAGATGTAACACACACACACATTTAACACTTATTTTATTGATGCTTGTTTTCATTTTTGCATTACAAAATTATTGCACAAAATGTAAAAAAAAAAAAAAAAAAAAGAATGACTTTTCCATGCAGTGCCCTTCAATGGCATTTTTCTTTGCAAAAATTCTGATATACCATAATTTATCTTTTAAATTTTAGTGTCCAGTCAATAATGATGAAACTGGGACTCATCAGGACCACCCCAGGAAGGGAAGACCAATAGTGTTCTTTTTTTTTTTTTTTTTTCTCAATGTGTCCAAACTTTTAACCGTTACTGTACCGTACCTGCTTGTACTGTATAAAAATGAAGCTGGGTGTGTTTTGGGTTAATAATTAACAGAATCTGGTTACAAAGTTCACAAACACACACACTCGGTTAGAGGAAGTAGCAGAACCAGAATACAGGAGAAGCTGTTGAGTTATTTCTTTATTTCTGTATTAATCGAGTATTAATCAGTATTAATTTGTGTGTGTGAGGTGTGTGTAAGGTGTGTGTGAGGGGTGATGGGTAAGGTGCAGGTAGGTACCGGGCCCTTTGCTCGGAGGCCTGATAACTCTGCGTTTAAGCAGCAGAGGCTCCCGGCCTGGTCTCCGTCTCTCACTCCGTACACTGTGCTGCCTGTGTTCTACCTCCTGGCTGTGGTGTGTGTGCTGCTCGGAGTCTGGCTCTTCATCACTGTGGAGAACACACACGAGCTGAAGGTGAGACACTGTTAAAACTATTGCTCCGTGGGCTTGTTTTGTCAATTCATCATAAAATATATTCAAAAACTGCAATATTATCTTTTTATACCTGTATCAGAAAGTGAAATGCATCAAACTTTATTGCACTACTTTGTGTCATCCTTAATAATAAAACCATACATTTCTTTCCTTGTGAAAAGGAAGTATACTTAAGAGACTTTGACATTTAAAGTCTGTCAAAATAGGTAAAGAATACTAAAAGTACATTTTCAATTTAACATACATTCTGTGTATTTCCATAAAATGTATTTTTAAGCAATATGCTTTTCATTAAATGTTGTGTTAATATGTATACAGCTCTGGGAAAAAATAAGAGACCACTTAAAAATGATGAGCTTCTTTGATTGTACCAAAAAAAAAAAAAACTCTAAAATATAATCATTAAGAAGATTGAACTGCTTGATTTTTTGCACCAGGAGTAAAGCAGCATAAAGTTATCCAAAAGCAGTGTGTAAGACTGGTGGAGGAGAACATGATGCCAAGATGCATGAAAACCGTGATTAAAAACCACCAGGGTTATTCCACCAAATACTGATAATATTCTAAACTCTTAAAACTTTATAAATATGTGAATTTGTTTTATTTGCAATATGAGTTGAGTTCTAAAAGCTCTGCGTCTTTTTTGACCAACTGAAACTGGTCTCTGAAATAATTTCAAAATTAGCACAAACCAATAAAGTATACTTTTTCAAAATATACTGAAATACAGATTAAGCAGATAATAATGCATGCATGAGTAGAAAAAGTATATTTTAATCAAGTCAACTATTATTATATTTAAATACACAACTTATTACAAGGGATGTCAATTTCCTGTATCACAAAGTGAAATGCAACAAACTTTATTGTATTACTTTGTATCACCCTTAACAAAAAAACTTTTTTTTTTTGTTTCTTGCTTCTTAATGTCAATTTTCTCAGCTTCAATTATCAAATACTGTAAGACACATTCTACTACTATAATAATTCTTTAATGTTCTACAGTGGTCAGAACCCTAATTGACATCTATTTTATTTCTTTTATTGTTGATGATTATGAAGCTTACAGCCAATGAAAACCCAAAAATCAGGGTCTCAGAAAATTAGAATATTATATAAGACCAATTGGTCCTGTTGCTATTGCTCCTTTATGATGAATGTTATGAATAATCAGTGTACGGTCACTCTAGAAGACTCTCGAAATGTGTGAGAGTAGAAAGAGCTCCTCTAAAGCAGCTGTTGAGTGTGGAATAAAGGTGATTTATGAATAGAAGGTCAAAAAGTACCAAAATGAAATTCTATGGCATTGTTCTCAAAGTGAAAAGCCTTTTTAATCTGTCTTTGTCCAGAGCAGTGTTCTAATAAAATGAAGAAGACTTTCTGACCTTCTTTTCTTAGCCAAGTTAGAGTGAAGACTTTTATTTTAATGACCACATATTTATCCAATTATACTTGTATACTTTGTTTTTTTATTTTTTTATTATTTTTTATTTTTTTACATTCACAATTGGCCTTGTATTTATTCTTAGAATGGTGCAATTATTATTATTATTGCTAGTTTAAAAGTGTTAAACAAAACAAAATAATAGCATTTAGGTGCTCCTTGCAGTTTCTGAGGCTGGTAACTCTGATGAACTCATCCGGTACAACAGAGGAAATTCTTGCTCTTCCTTTCCTGATGAGAGCCAGTTTCATCATAACGTTTTTGATGATCTGATACTTTTAACTTCTTGGACTTTTTGTATTTTTTGGAATTGACTGACCTTCTTAAAGTATTTGTTTTTTCTTTATTTAGTTGAGTAGTTGTTGCTTCTCATAATCTGGATTCGAACATTACTCAAATATTCACTATTCACTGTATACCTGTAACTCTACCTCTTCACTACTTTACTTTAACTGATGCTCTTAAACACTTTATTAAGAGACAAGAAATTCAAGTAATTAACTCTTGATGAGTTCAGCACAGCTGTTAACTGAAAGCCTGAATTCCAGGTGACTCAACCTCATAAAGCTGACTGAGAAAATCCAGCAGAGATGTGCAAAACTGATCACCTAAGCAAAAGATGCTACATATTTTGGTTTGTTTAACACTTTTTTTTGTCTGCTAAATATTTAAATATGTGTTTTTTCTCATAGTTTGGATGACTTTAGTATTAATCTACAATGCAGAAAATGTTTTAAATAATTAAAAGCCACTGAATTTAAGGTGTGTCCTGTTCTGTTGAGGTTCATGCTGTCTAAATGCTGTCTAAATAGAGTATATAACATTATTTATGATATTATGTGTTGTTCTGTATATATTAGGTTGATTACACAGAGGAGGGAACCTGCATTAGATGCTTTGAATTACGGAAGGATCCCATCCAGGCCAGGAACAGCTGTGACTGTGTCGTCAACTTTAATATCCCAAAGACTTTCCCGGTATGTGTGTGTATGTGTGTGTGTGTGTGTGTGTGTGTGTGTGTGTGTGTTGAGAGTTATGGCTAAAGAGATAAGATACCAAGCAATTTCGTGTAATGCGTTTAAAGAAAGAGATCCTTTGATAAAGTAAAGAGCCTTTAAAATCTTCTCCTTCGGTTTCCAATTTCCTAGGTGTCCGGTTCATGCAGCTTGCCATCAGCTGCCGGAGCCCTGAGAGAGCACAATTGGCCTTGCTCTCTCTGGGTGGGTACAGTACAGTAGATGGCGCTCTCTCTTTCCCCTCATCACTCCTAGGGTGATGTGGATCAGCACAAGGCTGCGTCTGTGAGTTGATGTATCAGAACCCAGTCGCTGCGCTTTCCTCCGAGCGTTAGCACTGTGATGCTACTCGACTTTGCGTTATTTTGGTTAGTGGTTAAGAAGTGGTTAACATCATTTCATTTCGAACCTGCAACACGTTCTAAATAAAGTTTATAATGTAGCAATTCCTTCTCACAACACTTTGTGAGAATGGTTTGGCATTTTTTGAAAAATACTGTTATACTGCCATCCCATAATTGCACTGACAGTTCTCTATACCATGACAGACCCTGGCTTATATACATGCCTTTGCCCTCTATGCACTGAAACTTTAATAAAGTTTAATAATATACACTATAGTGGGAGACAATGCAAAAAATTCAGATCTCTTCCAATATTACTTTGAGAAATGAAGTTTTTAAATATTTCAATAATTTTATCCAACAAGATTTTGATGTTTTTGTATAGATTTCAGTCTCCTGTTGACATCACCTGTTTAAAATAAAATCATCATTTATTTATATATATTTTTAACCTCATTACAAGCCCTAAATTGCCCCTGTCTCATTTTTTGGGGGGATGTTCTGCAGTAATGAGTGTAAATAAAATAAATATATGAAATATCTCGAGTTCATCTGGCTTGCAATCAAATAAAACTCAAAAGTAAATGTTTTGCTTTAACCATATCCACCCGTACTGAGACTTCTCTGGCTTTTCTGACTGGGTGGTTCATTTTTTGAAAAGCCCAGAGCTTCTTTCTTGCCTTTTTTAAAAAGCAGCGTATAAAAGATTTTCTGCTTTATTTATACCTACAATACAATATACACTCAACCACCATCCCTCAAAAATCCAATATGTTTCTATGGCTGACTGTAGAGACGTCTTGTCAGAGGAAATGACTGGATACAGTGGGAACAGAAAACACACCTGGAAAACGGGTGGATTTTTCTCATGAAAATCTGCTCCAGTCTGAAGCACATTCTTTAGTCTTGACAGAACAATTCTTCAGGTTTGACAGAAGCAGCACACCTGTGTGGACCTGCTCTCGTCTCCGGGCAGATGGGCTGTCAGTGTTCTGCTCGCGCTCCTTATTGAGTTCACAGGGCAGGAAATAGGAAGCGTGTGATTTCTCCTTTAAATGAATATCCTCTGAATGTCTGTGTTCTCATCTTTATATTTGGCAGTTTGCTGCACACTGTCTAAAATAACTCTGTCTATAGTGTGTGGCAGTGTGCATGCTGCTGCATGCGAATCAGTCAAAACCACAGTGATTAATGCAATGGAAAAACTTCACTACTATCGATTTTAACTATTGTGTTGATAATGTTTACTCACTGCGTATTTTATCAAGCAATGATGTAGTATGTCAGATCAACTGAGTGCATTAATAATCAGATTAATGCATTGATTTGATTAGTTAGGTAGCCATGTAACCAGTTTACTCCAAAACTTTGAGCTAAAATTTAACCTAAAGCTAAATCCTATTTTTCTGCCTGTAGTCTGCTGCTAACCCCGGCTACCACTGCTGCAGCAGCATTAACATTATCCGTTAACTGCACTAAGCGCTAGCTCTTTCACCGTGTAGTGCTGTCGGGCAGCTAGCGATAGCATTTAACTGCTAATCCTAATGCTAATGCTGCTGCACCCAGCCTTAGTGTAAACCTGGAAATCTTTACTTTACTAGTTTTCAGGACAGAAATCTGTGTAGATTAACATCCAGCGCTTGTTTGACCTTAAACTATATATATATTTTAGAATTACAGTTTTGTTTACGTAGCTTAGCATAGCTTTTGGATTTTCCATAATGCTCTTCTGTGAGTCTATTGGCTGGTTGCAAAGCAAAAATCTAATTAGTCTGAGTCAGGTAATCTCTAAATTCTCCTGTTATATCTGATTACCCAAGTTTTGTGAGATCTTGATCAGATTACAGACAAGCACTACTGCTATTGAGCTAATTACCACATCAAATGCGAAACTGGGGTTCAATTCCTGGTCTAGGTGACTGAATTCTGCGCTACATCAATAAGAGTCCTTGGGCAAGACTCCTAACTACACTACATTAGCCAAACTCTGTAATAGAAATAACCTTGTAAGTCACTCTGGATAAGAGTGTCGGCTAAATGCCGTAAATGTAATGTAATTTAAACATTACTAGAATGCCAAGTGGATGATTACAAAGTAATGGTTTTCATATCTAGTGTTTTGTAGGAAAAATAAATGGTTAACTAGCTCTTGATCAGAATAATGTAGATTGCATTTGATTTTTGGTTTTGCTGATCAACCAGCTTGGTCTAGCAGCATGGTCAGAATTAGTTTAGTACTGGTTTAGTCAGATATATTATGCTTGTAGACCATCTAAACTATTAAACTTACTTAAAAAACATTTTTTTTTTAATGCAGGTCAATTTCTTAGCTGGTCAACCATGCTGTTTTTTTTCAGGAGGCTAGACAAATAATATAGTATTTTTTATTATCTTAGATTCTACATGTAGATTACATCCACAACTCCATGGATATTTTGTATCAGTAAAGATTCAATTGCTTATGCATTGGGTTGGTCTTATAGCAATCTTTAAATACCAAACCTTGATTCTTCTGTTTGGTCTGTGTATTATTTGATCATTTGTTTGTAGAGAAGTGAGGGGACTGGTTTTAATAAGTTCTTATGTGTTTTTGTTTCTGATACTCACATATATTGTATCTTGTGGTTGAGCTGAAGAGCTGTCAGACAGAAGGAATAATAATATCTGCTGGTTTGTATCTCAGGGGGATGTGTTCTTCTACTATGGACTGGTAAATTTCCACCAGAACCTGCGCAGGTACATGGACTCCCGTGATGAAGACCAGCTGGTTGGGAGGAAGAAGAGCCTGAAGGTAGCTCTGTCTCTTTCACTCTCCCACTGTCTCTCTCTCCTGCTGGCTTTACCTGTCTCTCTGCATTTTTCTCTCGCTGTCAGAAAATACGCTGGAATTGGGAGATTTTCCCTTATTATTCCTGTTCTGTTTCCACTGCAGTCCAGCTCATTATTCTTGTCGTCTTCTCAGCATCTGTTCATCTGTTATTTTTAAATATTTCCACGCTATTGTTTGACACTAGAAAAATAGAGAAATTTATCTGGTTTCATGTACCTTGAATATATTTGGTGTCCAAAGTTTGTATATTTAATAATTGTGTCCTCAAGATAATAGATAACAGTACAAACCAAACCAAACCAAGCTCATACTACAATATGATTAATACTGTTTAAATCAACGTGACCAAAGTTGAGTAGAAAAGGAGAGCATGATACAGTATTATGTGATAAGGATACAAAATAAATAAATAAATTTAAAACTCAGATGCACAACCAATCAGAATCTTTATATAATAGAATCTCTATATCTCTATAAATTCTTTACATTTTATGTCATTTTTTTGTTTGTTTGTTTGTTTTACGTTTTTTAGAATTTTCTATTTTACATATATATTTTATTCATATATATAAAATTAGTATTTTTTTATTTATTATTTCTTATTAAATGTTTTCAATCCCTTTGATGCTGTAAATGCTCGGCAACATTGTAAATGAGGGTCACCCTCAAAGGTTTCCCGAGTGAAAATAAAGGTTGATCGGTTGATTGATTGACACAAAAGTAACCAATCAGAATGTCTGTTTTAGCTTTTGTTGAGGCAACTGAGCCAAACTCAGAGGCAGAACCAATCAGAGTCTCTGTTTCATCTGGGGGTGGGGCAACAGAGAGTAGAATTCAAAGACATAACCAATCAGAATTTTTCTTTTAGCTGGGGTGGGACAACTTGGCGTGTGCCCAATGCATGTTTCGAGCCACGCAAGATGTACTTTTCCCGTTGTTACGATAGCAATGACACACTAACATGCCCTTAAAAATTATGCGTGGTTGACGGCTCACCTAAAGATTTCTAAAATAGGGCCCTGTATGTTTAAGAGAGTGGATTAAACAGGAGATTTGTTTCATGAGAACATGTGATTGTTGTGTTTGTATACAGAAGTGTTTGATCTGTAATTAAGTAATCTGTAATTAAACACATGAGCCCGTTTCATCAAACTTATCAGCTTCACACAGTCTGAAGCCTGTTTGATGATTTAGGGGGGTGATTCTCACGAAGACCTTCACATTAACATAAAAAAGTTTTTCACCACATTGCAGCATTTTTTCAAGTTGAGAAGCTAAAATAGAATGTGTATTTTACTATATTGATTATTTTTTCATATATTTTTTTTAAATAGAATTTTATTATCATTTGAATCTGATATGATCCAGAATAATTCTCATTACCGTTACAGTAAATGACGAAGCTAGATCAACGGTTCAAAACTTTTTTTGATGATTAATTTCATATTTCCACAACAAATTCCATCAACTTAACAGCACAGTCCTTGACAATTACTTTGATCTTTTTTATTTATTTATTTATAGTTAAGCAACTCTCATTACCGATACAACATTTGTAAAATATTTGTAAATTTTTTAATTAATGGAAATTATTTTAGAATATGTTTGATCAAAACTCATGTGGACAACAGGTGAGGGATATACTATAATAAAATGAAGGAAAGTTATGATAAGATGTGAAACATTAAAAAAAAAATTAACATTTTAGATCCATAACGGTAATGAGAACACAATTAAACGCTAATGAGAATAAATGTAACGGTAATGAAACTTAGTTAACCCTTGTGTGGTGTTCGGGTCTGTGGGACCCGTTTTCATTTTTCATCAAATGAAACTGAAAAAATATATTTTTTCTAACTCAAACTCATTGGCACATTGGCTCATTTTTTTGTGAAAAACATACATAAAAACACATTTTTGATAAACACACACTGTACACACATTTACATTTGTAAATTTGAAACTAAACAAATTTTCTTCTCATATCTTGAGTTTAATTCATTTTCTTTTACATTTTATTAAAAAACTAATAAAAAAGAGTAGCACTTTTTGAAAGAAATGTAACATAAGAAAGGTAAAGGGCAAATATTAACCATGTAAGCTGTTTAAAATCTATGGAGGGAGCTGAAGGTCAGAGTTGCCAAGCGACAGCCCACCAACCTTCATGATTTAGAGAGGATCTGCAAAGAAGAGTGGGCCAAAATTCCCCCTGGTGTGTGTGCTAAACTTGTGGTCTCACGTCTCACCGCTGTGCTTGCAAACAAAGGCTTTGCCACTAAGTATTGAGTGTGTTTGGCAAGAGGGATCAAATACTTATTTTTTTTTTTTTATATAGTAAATAGTAGACTGTCATGTACTACATAAATAGTGGAAAATCCACCTGCATGTAAGCTACTTTTTCCATCAGAAAGTAAAAATCACACGAAAATAATTATAATTACAACCATCATCTATATATATATTTATAATTACCAAAAATGATATATATATATATATATATATATATATATATATATATATATATATATATATATATATATATATATAATGAATTACCATAAATGATCAAATAAACTCTGTTAAATGACTCTTTTAGCAGTCTTACATAAGAATCTCATTACCAGCTCAATGGTTCTTATTACAGTTAGTTTATTTTTATATTTTTTAAAGTAATGAGTATTAAACCGTAACGGTAATGATAATAGACAGTGTAACTGAGGACAGTTTTAGCAATATTAACACAGATTTCTCAAAGGGAGAGAAGAGTGACCAACTGACCTTATCTCCATTTTGAAGCTTGTCTCTGAAGTGATGCATCATGGGATAGCTGATCAATTTAAAGGCACAGTGTAATTTTTATAGGGGGGTAAAATCATGAAACGGTAATGAGAAAAAAATTGTTCGGACACAGATATTTTGTTTAAAATCAAGTACATTTTTTTGTTCAACACAAAAAATGTTTATAGCATGTATAAATATAGATATTTTAAATGACTTTACCCTATTTTATTGATTCGATATGCTTAGTACTTTTAATATGGTTTAACTTAAAATTAGAAAGAAGGGATACGGACACATAACGGTAATGAGAATTTCCATATATATTTTTGATTTAATTTATATAAAAATAATTTTATATGATGATGAAAACAATTGATCCATACAGTACTCCCTATTCACTTTACACACAATATCAGAGTTTTTATGAATTAAGTATTGATTTTAAAAAAATTGTCATGGACATGTTCCCTGCAGCTTCATGAGAATCACCCAGGGATGCAGTTTACATCGAGGCTTATCATCCATTAATTAAATACATTATCCATATAGCCGTAGTGCAGAAGTGCAGAACTCTGAACACGTCTTTGCTTTAGTTATTATTATAATCCCTCCATTAAACTGACTGCATTTTTCTCGTCTCCTGCAGTCGCCCAGTTCCTACTGTGAGCCGTTCGCTCATGATGAGCATGGAGAACCTATAGCTCCGTGTGGTGCTATAGCTAACAGCATGTTTAATGGTGAGACGCATTTGTTGGTAACCTACAAAGAGAATACGTTGAACATAGACTTATTTAAAACGTTGTTTAATTTGTGTTCAGATTCGTTCACGCTGACGTATCATCCCCCTGATGGTGCTGAAGTTCCTGTTCCGCTGTACAGGAGAGGAATCACCTGGTACACTGATAAAAACGTCAAGTTTCGTAACCCCCCAACAAACACAACACTCCAGCTAGCCTTCCAAGGTGTGTTCATACAATTACACAATATACAATATACACTACACTCTAAGAAATATAAGTACAGATTTGTACTTAAAAGAGTACAAAGCTTGTCTCTGGGGCTGTACCTTATATTAAGGTTCAAAAAAGTACCTTTCAGTGAAAGTCCTTTTTTGTACCCATGGTTTTTGTGCCAGTATAGATTATAAAGATTATAAACATTGTCATCAACTAAATATAGCTCAAAAACTTGATGATCCAAAATTGTCTGGCTTTCAAATAAAAAATGTGCAATTTAAATATATATAGTTTATTAGTGCAGTGATGCAGAATACTGAATGTACCTTTTGGCTGCAGGTTAAATGGTACAAATTTGTACTTATTGCTGTCAGGAAAGACATTGTACTTCAGAGGGAACAAATCTGACCCTGTAAAGACCAATATTGTACCTTTGAGGGTACAATTATAAAGAATGTACCTTCGAGTACAAAAAAGTACTCATATCGTACCTCTGTTTTTTAGAGTGTAGGAGTATGAGAAAATATCTCTGTGTTGAAATATTGCAGTTGTATTTGCAATAATTGTAATGTTGTAATCCATATTATGGAAAGAACTACTCAGACAAGTAAAGTAAAGTAAAAAAAAAAGTGCAGTCACAAAAGACAATCAAAAATGTTGTGATGAAACTGGCACTCATCAGGAACACCCCAGGAAAGGAACATTAAAAGGTCCTGATGAGAGCCAGTTTCATCATAACGTTTTTACTACAGTGCACCAGCGATTTTAGTCACTATCAGAAAGATTGTGACTGTTTTAAATGAGTTTATATTTTCTCTTATTATTAAATTTTTTATTGCTTTATTTATTGATTTATATATTTTTTATTCTTATGTTTTAATATTTTTTTATGTTCTTAGCTCATTATTTTTCATTTTACCATATCTTATTATTTTTATTATTTTATTTTACTTTTACTATTATTATCTTTTTCTCTATTTTATATTTCATATATTCTTTATTTTTTATGTGTACATTTTTTATGGATTTTTTAATTGTATAGATTTTTTAATATACTGTATAAATTTTATTAATCTTTATTAAATGTTTATTTAAAATTAATATTTCTTTTTTTATTATTTTCTTATTATTTATAATTTCTTATCTAAAGGTTTTCTATCCCTTTTTAACTGTAAATGCTCGGCTGCACCCTCAATGTACTCCCGAGTTAAAAATAAAGGTCAATTGATTGATGGCCTTTGTCGTAACTCAATTCAAGTAATTAACTCTTGATGAGTTCAGCACAGCTGTTAACTGAAAGCCTGAATTCCAGGTGACTCTACCTCATAAAACTGACTTCATATGTTTTTCTTCATAGTTTGGAAGACTTTAATATCTATAATATTCAATGTCGGAAAATAAAATATATATAATTTAAGTTTTGTCCTAACTTTTGTATGGTACTGGGATTTGAATATCAAATTAAACTACAAATAATAAATTAATACATTAATATTTAGTGTAAAAATGTCTGACAGTTGTGGTGTTTTTCATATAAACCCATGTTTCTGATCTCAGGTACAGCACAGCCGTTGTTCTGGCAGCAGCCGGTGTACGAGCTGGACCCAGCTGACCCCAGTAATAACGGCTTTATTAATGATGATCTGATCGTGTGGATGAGAGAGGCAGCCTTCCCCAACTTTAAGAAGCTCTATGGTATTCTGATCCGTGCTGAAACCCCCTTCTCAGAAGGGCTGCCTGCTGGAAACTACAGCGTCAACATCAGCTATAGTATCCTTTATACAAACAGTATAAAAAAAACTTAAAGGAGAACTCTGGTGTAAAATGGACTTTTGTTAAAGTAAAACATGATTAAAAGTTCTTATCTTTGATGAATAGCGCACCTCCGTTCTCACACAGCGTTCAGAGATCCAGAAATTTTAACAGTTTCTCCAAACACCCTTCAGACTGGGTGATACGGGGCTTAATTTACCCTGATAAATCACTTTTTACACCATTATCCAGCTCACACCTCCTTGCTAGAATCCAGAGAGCCTTGATATTTAAAACGAGGCATTAATCACTTAAAAAGTGCAGAAGAAGCTTATTAAAAACCTCTGTTTACATAACATAACTCACTAGCTTCAGCTCAGAGCGCCGCCATTACTGTACTGATAATAACATAGATATATATTTATATATACATAGACTCCGCTTAGCGTAGCAGCCGTCACCAGGAGGCAGGCTATGCGGAGTCTATATGTATATATATGTCTATGTTATTATCATTACAAAGATGGCAGCATTTGGAGCAGAAGCTAGAGTTATAGGACGAAAACCAAGGTTTTTAATGAGCTTCTTGTGCAGTTTTTGAGTTATTAATGCCTCGTTTTAAATATCAAGGCTCTCTGGATTCTAGCAAGGAGGTGTGAAGCTACTTTGAGCTGAAAAACGGTGTAAAAAGCCCTGAAATGGTCGTTGTAAAGAGCGCTGGGCAAAAAGCACAACATTTCTGGATCTCTGAACGCTTTGTTTTACTACAACAAAAGTTCTCCTTTAAATCATGTCTTAAAGAATAAGCCTAATTTTGCATTTCCATCTGTATAAAAATATAACCTATTCAGATTTGACAATAGCCTTTGGTTGAACCTTGACCTTTGACCCAGATTTCCCTGTTCAGTATTTCCAGGGCAGGAAGGAAGTAGTTCTGTCCACTGTAAGTTGGTTTGGTGGGCAGAACCATTTCCTGCCCATCGCGTACCTGGTGACCGGAGGGCTGATCTTTATAGCCGCCATAGTTCTCACTGTGGTCTATGTGAAGGTCGGCCGCGATGGAAAGAACATGGAGGAGTAGAAGAAACAGGAAAGACCAAAGAGGAGAAGGCAAAAATGGACGAGTATGCACTAGCTACACCAGTAAAGCACTGTGTATTTATTCTGATTTATTAAACATTTTACAAATTTTATTGTTGGTTCAGCCTTATAATATAATAACCGAAAAGTGAGCCAATGATGTCATACTCTCAGAGTTATCCTAAAAAAAAATGTGAAAGAACCAACTGGATGCATTATATATATTTTTTTAACCAGGTTTGATATTTCCTGCTGTTTTAATTCTATTTCATAAATGTAATAAACATAAAATGATGTTTAATAACATCAGTATAGTTTCTATCAGTAGTTATTTGGAATTATTGTTCTGCTGCAGCACTGTGTCTATTCCAAACTTAGAAATGCAAAACAGAAAAACAGATTTACTTACTATATGTCCAAATGTTTGTGAGCTCCTTTAAGCTGCACCTAGTGCTAACACAGATGTGCAAATGCACACACACACACACACTGTCACCAAAGCTGGAAAGAAAAGTTGCCGGCAGAGGTGTGTGCCATATCATATTGTATATATTGTAATAATACTGATATAAAGATATTATACCCTGAAATATCGTGCCGAATCACCCACCCCTAATTATCACATCAGAGTACTACCCTTTTTTTTTTTTTTTTACTGTTTTTAGCAAAAGAAAAATTCACACTTTTCTCATTTTCCCATTCTATATCTACTAGATACAAATTATATATGTCTATTGTTGAGCTAAATGCAACAAAATATTAATACATGTTTTTTATACGATTTGATCAAATATTTACTACTTTCAGCAGTATATTGCACCACGTCACACATTAAGTCATCTTACACTGAATTTTATACACACAGTAAAATCCTCCTGCTGTAATTCTGACTGTTCTCCAGCAGAGAGCAGCAGAAACATGGCTGCCCCATTGATAAATACAGAGCATTTTTTCTTCTTTGCTTGGTATTCACAGTAACAAATGTCAGTGACTGGTTATGAATTAAATGCAATGACAAACTGCACGCTGTTTAATGTACGTTATGGTCAGTGCAGGAAATTACAACACAACCAGACTGGAACATGTTCAGCAGTATCCATATACATCAGCTGTTCACTCTCTTTTAACACTTAAAAGATTGAGAAAAAGCTACTGATTAACTGACATTAGTTTTACTTTTTCTGTGTGTAATATTTTATATTTCATATTGACCTTTTTATTTTATAAACCATCTCTAAACAGCAAAAAAAGGTGTTCTAAATCACATTAAATTAGCAAAATTAGCTGTTTCTTTTCCTCAATGTATATTTTTTTTTCCAGTGGGCGGGCCAAAGATACTGTTTTATTGGTTTATTAACTTCTTCATTGGCTGGTTTACTGTCTTTTCTGATTGACAACAGCCCTTAAATAGTGTAATCTCCAACAAAACATTGAAAGATGAAGAAAATACATGATGTCCATTGTAATGGATGCAGGGTCTTAAAGGGTTAAGTTTATTTGAGTGAACTATAGTGTTTTATACCATTGATTTTATACCATTTATGTATACAATAAATTCCTTGAAATGGCACTGTGTGTGTAGGCATTTAACCATAAATAAAAAAAGAAGAGTACACATGTAATTAGATTTTTATTAAAACCTCAATTTGGCATTTTAAATTCTATTTTTTCTTTATACAGTCATTCTACAGTACCAACCATAATTCAGAAATCCATTTACAGTGAATAGCAGACATATAAACACTCTGTAAAATTATGCATACACACACATACACACAGACACACACACACACACACACATACACATTCATGAATACAGTGCACAGAAACATTTACCAACACTGACATGGATACACAGCTTGGAATAAACACCCACATCTAAACCGTCAGCCCTTGTGGACATTAAAACACAGTAAAACATCAAGACAGATCACACACACTTAAAGCCCACTGTATCAGGAACGCAGTGAGACAGCTATTCTGTGTGTGTGTTTTAATATTCTGAACCGAATATTTAATTCATAGTACCATAAAAACACTCCGAGCTCAGGTGGAGACATGACGACTGTAGGATTAGATCTTCTCTCAGCTGCTGAAAGTCCGTTTAAAACAAGGCAACAGTCGGTTTCTAACATGAGAACATAACCCAGAACACTGCTGGCTGTTTAGATTAAAAATGGTCATTATTATTTGACATCAGAGACCAAAATACAAAAAAAAAAAAAAAAAACCCAAAAAACTGATTTATTCAGTAAGATGTGAAACCAATCTGGTATATTTTTGCATCGTCTTCCGAACTGTTTAAATTCAGCATGAAAGAGTCACATTTCTCGAGGCATTGCACAGCAACAGTGTATTTATAACAGTGCATCCATAAGTGATGGACAGCATGACTGTGGGCTGCTAGTGGTTTGGGCAATTACATTTTTTTTTATATTTTTTATATATATATTTATATTTTGTAATATATAACACCAGATAATAAAACCATGGAAGCCCATTCCTGCCACCGAAAATGATGTATTATCTATTAGCTATCTCATTATTCTGAGATATCAAATCATTATTTTTGAGATACTATCAATGTTTTGAGATACTATATTTATTTTGAGATAGCAAGTGTTTGTCTTTAAAAATTATGATGGCATCTCAAAATAATGACTTACTATCTAAAAATAAAGAGATTGTATCTTAAAATAATGATATACTATATCAAAATAGAGATTCTATCTCAAAATAATATAGTATCTCAAAATAATTAATTAGTATCTCAAAATAATATGATAGCAGTTTAATTAATAATAAAAAAACAAACAAACCAAAAAATATATTAAAAAAATTATATATATATATATATATATATATATATATATATATATATATATTTTTTTTTTTTTTTTTTTTTTTTAGGTGGCGGGAATGGGCTACCATATAAAACAAACAAAAAAATAAATCTCAAATACTAACTGCAATATAATTTGATATGAAACGAAGCTTTTGGAGATGTTCTGGGCCGGTCATCTAGACTTTATACTTTGGTTCTAGTCCAAGTAAATCACATCATTACAGCACCATTACAAAACTGTTGAATATGATGAATAAATTGAATTGAACAAAATTAATTTAAAAATTAAAAATGAATTAAAAGGAGAATTGGAGTTTGGAGTTGGGCTTTGGGTTTATTATTATTAAACCATCTCAAACTATTCTGATGGTACACAGTACACTGTATTATTGTAGGTGGGGGAGAAATAGCAGAAGCTGCACATGTAGTGCAGACAGTCCTGTATTCAGCTTTTATACAGGATATAAAACCTGCAGAAGCCTTAAGTTTTAACCAGCATGCCCTGCTGAATATCAGCAAGTTTTATCCACATTATGATTGGTTAATGTGGACGTTACCTGAAGCTGCAGGCCCCTGATTTTATTCACAGCCACACTGATGATTTAACATATCTGTATTAATATTTAAATACTAATTAGGCCAGTTTACTTTAAAACTAGTAGCCACTAGTAGTAACTTATATAGATAAGTCTGAATTACAAACACAGTGAACACTGTGATCTTCGTTTAAGTCCGTAATTCATATTTGCCCGTTCTGATGTAAGAAACTGCTGATGAATGCAGAAAAATAAAAAGTTATTCTAAACTCACAGGAGAACCAAAGTACAGTAATCATTTCATCACGTCAGACTGAAGGAACAGTGTGAAGTACCCGAGGGGCATGCAGCTGCTTGTGTTTGCCCGCTGCCCGCTCTCACCGGAAAGGACTTTACGAGTAAGACTAAGGAGAGAACTCCTCTCAGCTTTGGAGAAAATCTTTAGGGACTCACAGTTTAAGGCCAGAACTCATGTACATATACTCATATTATATCTACACCCATCAGCCATAACAATAACCACAGCACCACCTGCAGCATGATATTAAATATGTGCCCTTTGAGGTTATGGACTTTATGACACCTCTGAAGATGTCCTGCGGTATCTGGCACCAAGAAAAAAAAATCAGTAATTGTAAAACTGGAACACAGTGAGCATCAATAGAGCTATTATTCTAATGCCTTTACATTTACTTCAGCAGTGTGGTTCAAAACCTGGAGTCCTAATATGTTCAAAAACAGAAAACGATAGAGAATGTGAGGTACCACTTTAAAATAAGACTACCTTTATAAAGGGTTTATAAATGGTTTACAATTAGTTTATTAATGGTATCTAATTAGGTTGTAAATGCCTTAAAATCATTAATAATCAGTTATAACACATACGTAGAAAGGGCAACAATATAGAAGGCTGTGGGTTCACTATTAGGCAAACAACAGGTCATTGTTGCCCTTTCTACATATGTGTTATAACTGATTATTAATGATTTTTAAGGCATTTACAACCTAATTAGTAACCATTAATAAATTTATTGTAAACAATTTATAAACCCTTTATAAAGGTAGTCTTATTTTAAAGTGGTACCGAATGTGATATGTGAAATTTTGCAATTTGGTCCCATTTTGGCCTTGCAATGGAAAAGAGGCCATCAGGTTGTTTTTTCTTGGACCACTTTTGGTAGATAAGCACCGCATACAGCGTTTATTTACTTTATTGTTGATTATTATTAAGCTTACAGCCAATGAAAACCCTAAAAAAAATCAGTGTCTTAGAAAATTACAATATTATATAAGATTGATTGGTACGTTTGGTAAGCACTGTGGAAAGTGTGCCTCTGGAAGTCCTGCTGGAAAATGAAATCCACATTTCCATAAAAGATACTTGATATAACACAGTGGATCAACACCAGCAGATGACAGACATGTCTCTTTATCCAAACCATCACTGATTGGTGGAAAATTTACACTAGACCTCGAGCAGTTTGAACTGTGTCTCTCCACTCTTCCTCTCCACTCTCAAGACTCTGCTCCCTTGATTTCATTTTCCAGCAGGATTTGGCACACTGCCCACACTGCATACCAAAAGTACCAATTGGTCTTATATATAATATTCTAATTTTCTGAGACACTGTTTTTGGCTTTTCTCATTGGCTGTAAGCCATAATCAATAATCAACAATAAAAGACATAGATGCATAAATTATTATATACATCTATATAATATATGAGTTTCACATTTTGAACTAAAATACTGAAATAAAGTAACTTTTCAATGATATTCTACTATTGTCTGTGGCTAAAGTTAAAGTTATGGCTGATCAGTGTTCACATATACATATACATACATACACAAATACACACACACACACAAAGACTTGAACACACACACTTGACTCACACACATAGAGGCACCCTAAAACAGTAGTGTACAGTAGAGTCTCCCTGCCTGACTCTGTTGACCTGTCTCTCTCTCTCTCTCAGACATTCCTGTGTGTTATATTTCAGTGATAGGACTGGGGTATGGCACGCTGTTTGAGGCGGCAGGGAAATCCCACATTTAGCACAAACATCTAAAAAACACACACATGCACTCACATGCACACACACCTCTGCATTTTCTGTGAGGAAGGCAAGGCAGTCTTCTTCCTTGGGGTCAAAGTTCAGCCCAGACTCTGGTACCATGCTCTGATTGGTCAGTCTGTTTCCTGGCATGGTGTGTTCTGGGAATTCTGAGGCACCTGGTAAACCTGCCCGTCTGCTGGCGCAACCTGGTCTGATGTGCTTTTCGGTGTATCATACATGGACCTCCCTGATTGGTTGCTGTCCGTTTGAGATAGTAAATCCCGCCCTCGGAAGGCCAGCGTTGATCCTGATACGTGATTGGCTCTGTCAATCGTGATGGGAATGGCGTACTCCGCTCCGGAGGCGGGCAGTGGTTCAGCGTAGGCGTGGTATTGTTCGGGGGGTAAAGGTGCATCATACTCGGGGTCTGCTCCCTCCTCAGGCTTAAAAGTCGACCTCTGACCGAGGGAGGCCATGGTCCCACTGACCAGCGGCTGAGCGTATTCTATAGAGAGAGAGAGAGAGAGATGGGAAACATACAGAGTGGTATTTTTTTTATTATTTTATTTTATTACTATTAGTTATTTTTTTAGCATGACTGGGCTTTAACATAGGTTTTTAAATTACTTTACTGTTAGGAGTATCAATAATATAAAACATTAATACTTTAAATGAAGGCTTTGATTACTATTGGGTTTACTTTGTCCCACACAAAAGAAAAATACACAATATATTTAAAGAAATTTGACTTTATTATCAGAAAAACAGCTGAAAAATAGACAAGAGTCAAAAACACACCTTGAAAAAAAAAGAGAAACGCCAACAACTTCAACATGGCTTCCTTTACAAAACTAAATATTTTAAATGAGTTCCATAAACACTATAAACAGATCAAAAATACTCAAAATGTAAGTTTTCAAAGAGATATTTCTCTAAAACTCATATAAGCTTAAATAAGACAAGTTTAATATCAATTTATGATATGCTATTATTGAAGCCATTATTGAGGCATTATAATATTAAAATCAGCCACAATTCCCTTCTTTCTCCAGTTAACAAATACATTCAGTTCAGTGTGTATTAATATTTTGCTTCAAGCTACAAAAGGGCTACAGTTTTTCACCTCGTATCCAGAGTTTTGTCGATTCTGAGCATGTCTGAGAGACGAGAAAAACTTTGCTTCAAGCTGTGGATCGATTGCACAGTTCCATTCGTCTCTTTTCTGAGTGAATAATTGCTTGTCTGCTGTTGTTTTTCTATTTTACTCAGATAAAAACTCATACAGTGAGGAACAGCAGCAGGAGCTCCTCAGATAAAGTGCTGTTCTCATTTCTCTCCAGAGCGTTTGACTCTTCACCAATTACCATTACTTCAGTGCGTTAGCTTGTTATGCTAACTGGCTAGTGTTAGTTGGCGAGCTGTATCTGCTTCTTTGGTGGTGCTGTTCTACACGGTGCCTCTAGCGGTAAGTGAAAAATGCCTACCAGTTTTAATTTCCACTCTGGTACAACAGATGAACCGATATACCGGCCAGCACCACCACAGTGTTGAAACACTACAGTTATTAACAAGTACAGATACAAATACACAGTAATTCACTGTATGTAATTAAATGTTCACTATTTATTCACTACATATCATGGATAAAATAACTGGTCAGACTGATTTCTGAATATGTAATATAGGCTATAGATGTCTACCCGTACCTGCAGGCTCTACCCGTGGTCGTTGGTGGTCCGCTCGGGCGGTGGAGCTGTAGCGCACACAATCCTCCCCGTCCAGCTTAGAGGGCAGGAGCTGCTTCATGCTCTTCCACCAGACTGGAACAAACATCATCAGAAAAACGTCAAAATGTCATGATTAGGAGTTCACAGTGATATTAAATAGATACTGCAGTGTTTTCCACAAGAGCAGAATTTTTAAGAGACTCTGGGCTGCTGCTTTAAATTTGTAACCTTTTAAAAAATAAATTAATATATTTTTCTCTGTAATATTAATCCAGAAAGATGTAGTTCAAATGTTATATTTTACAAACGTTCACATATTGTCCCCTGCCACTGTACTCTACTTCATTTACTTAATTTTCTAATAAGATTATACATATAAGGTTATGTATAGGTTTGCACAATATATTGTAAAAAAGCTGACACTATAATATTTTGATGTTGGACATACTACAACGTGACTATTTCATATATTGCAAAATTAATGTTACAACAATATATACTGTGCAGCCCTAATATAAATTAATACACACGATAAAGCAGACAGTCAAAATAAAAGTAGTTAAAACTCAATTTCCCAGATGTGGTGATTAAAAAATAATAATAATAAAAAATATACAAAATGAGAGTCACATCCACTGTGGAAGTCAAAGCGGACCCACAAACCTTGCTCCCAACACTTAAGCAGCATTAAAGCTTTTATATTTAAGAGATAATGGTAAATCAAGCACCACTTTAACTTAAGATCTTAAAAAAAAAAACATCCTTTCACTCAGGGAACACACTATGGATCTGAAAGCATGTGAATAGCTGTAAAGATACTGTTACAGAGAAAAGCAAATGGACTAAATGGAAGAAAAATTGCTAATTAAATAAGGAAGTGGTTGGTATCCTCAGATTAATGGACTGGCAGTCTAAAAGCCGAGAACCACCACACATCGCTGGACTTAAATGTCCTCACAGTTTAACAGTTTCTTTAAAAAAGAAAAATAAATAATGATTTAATAAATTATTTCTAATTTTCTTTCCCCATTTTATCCCAATTTATCTGTTGCCCCACCCATTCAGCTGCTACGTATCTGTATATCCCCCTATCACTAGTGATGCCCCAACACCAGGAAGGTGAAGAAGACTAGCACATGCCTCCTCTGATACATATAAAGTCAGACTCCGCCTCTTTTTGAACTGCTGCTGATGCTGTAGCATTGCCGAGTAGCATCACAGCGCTAACGCTCGGAGGAAAGCGCAGCGACTCGGTTCTGATACATCAGCTCACAGACGCAGCCTTTTGCTGATCCACATCACCCTAGTAGTGATGAGGGGAAAGAGAGAGCGCCATCTACTGTACTGTACCCACCCAGAGAGAGCAAGGACAACTGTGCTCTCTCAGGGCTCTGGCAGCTGATGGCAAGCTGCATGATCGGGATTCGGACCAGCGATTTCCTGACCATAGTGGCAGAGCTTTTCAAGATAAACTGATTTGTACAGTACCTGTGCGGTCCCAGTGTGGAAGGTCATAGGTCACTTCAGGGCTTTTCCTTATAAAAAAAACAGAAAATCAAAAAAATCAAAAAAGAAACCAATTAATTGGATCTTCATATTAGATTATTTTCGTATAATACAAAAGTCATGGCAAATCAGACCATTTTTCTTACTTTGAACAACATGAGTAACATATCTGGGTTCATACTGACTTTTACACAATGCCAGTTATTTATTTCTTTATTTTTATATATTTATTTTGCAGTTTTAAATGATAAAGAAATAGTGGAGCATGCATCACTCACCTGCTCTTCCACAGCCAGGCACACACTATAACCAGTACTGGAGCAGTGAGAACCACCACCAGCACAGGAACCAGCACTGCCACCAGCGCCACCTCTGGAGAACACACACACACACACACACACACACACACAGAGAACTGATCAATTAAACAGATGCATTTAGCATTTAATAGCCTGCTCTCACCAGCCAATCAACAATAATTAGAAAAGCTAATAGTAAAATAATAATAATAATTTTCCATTTTGGAGACACTTAAGGCCAGTTTATACTATACAGCATAGGGTAGGGGTGTGCCATATTGCATCATATGCAGTAATATCACATTCAACATATATAAATGTTATATTTTATATTTATTTTACATTAATCCTGGATATATGGAGATATGTGAAGTACATTATTAATATTTTTAGTATAATGACATTCTGGATCACCGATTTCTATCACAAGTCTGATAAAATTCTTGTATTTTTTTTTTTATATATCTTAGTTAGGGGTGTGCCATATCATATTATAGTATGCAATAATAAAATGTAATTGTCATTTTGTTGCATTAGAGCATTCTTAAAAAAAAAATATATATATATATTTTAATTCAGTGTTTTGTCATATTGGCAAGAGTATCGTTATGGTGTGACCTGAAAAAACATTAAATAGTTATGGTTATATATATATATATATATATATATATATATATATATAACCATATATATATATATATAACTATATAAAATATAGTTATATATATATAACCATATATATATATATACGCCATAACGAAACCCATAAATATGGTATATTTATGGGTTTATATATATGTATATATATATATATATATATATATATATACATATATATAAACCCATAAATATACCATATTGTGATATATATATATATCACAATATATATTGGGCCATATCTCCCATCCCAGTGATCTCACCATTATGAGGGTGCTGGGGCACGGTGGTGTTCCGAACGTCGGGCGTGTGTGTCGTCCAGCCATGCTGTGGAGGTACAGTGCTTCTTTTAGGGGGAAGATGGTCTGGGTTGAATATTCGTGGCCTTGCTAACCAATAAAAGCAGAGAAAAAGAGCATCATGTAGGACAGATCTACCTTTTATACAGTCACTGTAAATCAGCCGTGTGATTGGTCCTATACCTGCAGGTAACTGACAGCCAAGCAGCTCCATTTTCAGAGCAATGCGTTGGTGCCACTGGTAGGGGTTTATTCTGATAAACCGAGCTTCTATTGGTGGAATGAAGTTGTTGCGCACTTCGTGAAGGTAGTTGGTGTTTCCTTGGAAAACCTGGTCATGGTGACATCAATCAGAGAAATTAGTCTTATAGAGAAGTTCATAATTGTTTATTTTATATTAAAAAAAAGTCAAGGCAAGGGTATAGAGCATAAAATCCCAAAAAGAAATGTGAAAAACACTGTTTCCAAAACTTAAACAGCATTTAAAGCTTTTATATTTAAGAGATAAAGAGGAAATCAAGCACCACTTTCAATTACGATCGTTAAAAAAAAAAAACTATAGTGTTTCATAGGAAAGTTCATCTTTTTGACATAAAGACACAAAAAACAAATAAAATGTGTAAAAAAAACACAGACATATAAAAACATTTAAAAGGCATTAAAAGACAGATAATACTTCAATAAAGTGTTCAATAAAATGTAAACGGATCAATCTTTTTTCATTTATACACCAAAAGTGTGTATATATAAACTCTTTTTTTGTTTCCTAATGTAAGATGAGTAAAAAAAATGATTAACATTAATAGCTGAATGCATTTGTAATTAAATCTGTTTGCTTAAAACAAATATCAAATATTTACGTTAACTGACCAATCCCTTGCTAGAACAGCTATACTGTGAATACTGTTCATTAAAAGTATATATGTAATATAATACAGGAAATTGACAAATCCTGCACCTAACAGCTGGGGTTATGCATAGGGCTCAGCCAGGATCTACTACTCACTCAACTAACAACAATAGCAAAACCACCACAATCTGATACTGGCTCGACAAGAATCCAGAAGCACAGCCTAACACTATGTTCATGGTCCATCGCCTCAACTGCCAAGTAACAGACCTACCAAAAAATAACCTATGAACACACAGAATTCCTCCTTAATCTAAGCTCACTTCCTTTAACTATGGCAACAACACACTTACCTAAGCACAATCACACACAATAAATCACATTATAAGTTGCGTGAGCAGAACACAGCAACCACTACCACCCGATACTGGCTCGACAAGAATCCAGAAGCATAGCGAACTATGTTCATGGTCCGTGCCTCAACTGCCAAGTACTCAGACGTCTACAAAAACTCATGAGACAAATTATTACAAGAGCAGGACCACACCAATCCCCTTCATCCAAACTCTAACACAAACTTCAGTGCAAGCTCTTCTCAGGGGTCATCAGGCAGGCACCTTCCTTCGTCAGTGTTTCGCTGAATTAGGCCCATATATATATAAAAGAAAAATGGTTCAAAATTCCATCTCTACCCATGACAGAGTT